>NW_019646624.1:15371-36933 GCF_002806865.2 Cucurbita pepo subsp. pepo
AAAAAAAAAAAAAAAAAAAAAAACTTTTTTTAACCAAACACTTATGAATTAATATAAGAAAGAACTTCCAAATTATAACTTTGTCCAGTTATATGGACTCATTTATAATTTAACCCAGAAATAATTATTTTCCCATATCATTAGGATTTTTTAAATTCAAATAAAAAAAAATGGTTAAATTACAAATTTAGTATCTCAACTTTTAGAATTACAAATTTAATTTTTCAGAGTATTTAAAAGTATAAATTTTTTTAAAAATTTATTAAATTGAAATTAAACGTTTACAAAATTAAATAAATGAAAGCATCAAATAATGTAGACTTAAAAAAATAGTTTTTATGGCATGATAAATAAGTATTTGGATTAAAAAAGGTCTTAAAAAAATATTAAAATTGACTATTTATAGAATATTTTAACACTCTTTGTTAAAAAAAATTAATTATTTTTTTATAACAAATTTGTAATTTAAAGAAAGTAAAAAAAGAAAAAAAAAAATAATAATAAAAGAGTAGTCCGAGTAAACACACGAAAATACGGGTTTAAACAAAAACACGCTTCATCAATTGCAGACTTTAAGGAATCCCTTTCGCCCTCTTTAGTATCTGAATGAAACACACCTTATTTTTTTCTAACAATTATTATTATTTATTTTCGTTAATGGCATATCTTGTAATTTCCCTCTAAATCAATGGCATTTCCCCAGCCCCGAACTATATATTAATCTCCTCCTCAATTTCCATTCAATTTAATTTGTATTCAAAATCTTCATCCCTGGTTCTCAACTATGCAATTAATCACCTCCACAATTCCGCCCCAAAATCTCTCCGGCTTTCAGCTCTGCCAGTCCAGTTTCAAGTACCAAATCTCGCCGTTGAACCCGTCGGCGGCCAAGATTTCTAATTCCCGTAAGACGGCGGCGCCGTTTGATGTCACTCGCCGGCATCTGGCAAACTTGGATAAGTTGCTGAAGAAAACCGATCCGCCTACTATGTTGGAGCCGGAACCGGTTCACAAGGACCCCAACAAAGGATCCATACCCATTAAAGGAAAGGGGCTTTTACAAGACTTGAACCTAGCCAGAATCTGGCCGGGGAGAAAGGCGGCCGAGGATATGTCGCCGAAAAACCTCAACCGGCTGCACCAGTTACTCTCGAAAACGGTCGAGTATTCACCAAAAAGCTCGCTCGGTCAGCGGTGGCGCGAGTACCACGGCTGCAATAATTGGTCCGGTTTACTCGACCCGCTTGATGAAAATCTACGCCGTGAAGTCGTCCGGTACGGCGAGTTCGTACAAGCTGCATATCAGTCTTTTTATTCAAACCCCGCCACGTCACCCAACGAGGCCCCACTCCCTCACCACGTGGCGCTTTTAGATAGGTCTTATAAAGTTACAAAAAGTCTCTATGCCACGGCATCAGTTGGTCTACCCGGTTGGGTGGATGAGGTAGCTCCGGATATCAGCTGGATGACCCAACGGTCCAGTTGGGTTGGATACGTCGCCGTTTGCGACGACCGCCGTGAAATTGCCCGTATGGGGCGGCGCGATATCGTCATCGCCCTCCGTGGCACCGCGACATGTCTTGAATGGGCCGAAAATTTCAGAGCTTATCAAATCAAAATCCCCGCCGACAACAACACCACCACCGACGAAGATTCAAAAGTCGAGTGCGGATTTCTCAGCCTATACAAAACCGCCGGAGCCCATGTCAAAAGCTTATCGGAATCAGTGGTGGAGGAAATTAAACGATTAACAGAGCTCTACAGAGGAGAAACATTAAGTATCACCGTAACCGGACACAGTTTGGGTGCAGCATTGGCTGTACTAATGGCAGATGAGATCAGTGTTTGTTCGCCGGAAATTCCTCCGGTGGCGGTGTTTTCATTCGGCGGACCGCGCGTGGGAAACAAAAGCTTTGCAAATCGAATTGAATCAAGAAACGTGAAAGTATTGCGAATTGTAAACTCACAAGACGTGATAACGCAAGTTCCACCGGTGACGTATTCACATGTCGGAACAGAGCTGCGAGTGGATACAAAAATGTCGCCGTACCTTAAACCCAACGCTGACGTGGCTTGCTGCCATGATTTGGAGGCGTATTTGCATTTAGTGGACGGATTCTTGTCGTCCAAATGTCCGTTCAGGCCAAATGCAAAACGGAGTTTGGCGCGATTAATGCAAGACCAGAAGGGGAATGTGAAGAAATTGTACATGAGTAAGGTGAAGGATTTGGGGCTGAATCCAGAGCTGCAAACCTCAGGGTGCTTGCCTAGTCCCTCCTGATTTCATCCAAATTTCATCATTTCGAGGACTTTTTTGTAAATTTTATCCCTTTTTTCTTGTAACTGTCGACACAAAATCTTTTTTTCTCGCCTTTATCTGACAATTTTATGATCAGACTAAGCGGGTTATAACACAGATTATTATTACTATTATTACATGTGTATTAAAATTTAAAATAAACAAAAATTAGAACAATATATTATATTTTTATGTAATTTAAAAAAGTTAAATTAATAATAGGCATGGATTGTTCTATTCATTGGAACCAAAGTAGTGATAATAATAATTACCATAATAACAATCATAATAACAATCGTCACCCGTCAATATCATCCTATTATATTCAAAAAAATTCTAAGATGCACGTGAGTAATGACAAAGCATGCTAGACATATTCATATTGGTCTATGAGAATAGTTTTTACTCTTAAATATTAGTAAATAACATGATCGTGTCACATGATATCCATAAACCACAATGCATGTCATATAATTTTAAATTTGCTATACATGGCGCAATTGCAAGTGTTGCGCTAGATATGTCTCCCTACTCGTAGTTAGGACCATCATATATTGCTAGATGTGTCTCCCTACTCATATTTAGGACCATCGAACATTACTAGATGTATCTCTCTACTCGTATTTAGGACCATCAAATATTATTGAACGTGCCCTCTTGCTCGTATTTAGAACTATCAGCACATTGTTGAACGTGTCTCCCTACTTGTATTTAGGACCATCAGAGTGATGAAGGAACGTGTCCATATTTTGCTTCAATAAATCATTTATTTTGCTTGAATATATAAATAAATCTAAACAAAAACCCTTAAAATTATACAAATTAAAATAATAATAATAATAAAACTATAAACTTCCCATTATAAAATAATAAATATATTTAGCCCACAATTATAAATACATCATATCCGTTACCAAACTTGAATAAGACATATTGACATTTCATAAATGTATAGTTTTCGTGTGTATGTAGTGTCACCGTCCATTAATTAATGAAGTGTCCGCTTAGTTAATTAAATCAAAATTAATATTGTATTAAAATTAGCTTCATTTTAATTATCTGATATCTTTATTCAAAATTAGAAAAAATATATATTTAAAAGACCATAGAATTAAAGACACGGTCGCAATATTTGAATTGGTCGCTAATATACTTACACTTTCTTTAAGATTCACGTTTATAAAAATCGTGTCAAGATATATTAATGAAAAACATGTCATTTGTCAATAGAGCGTTATTCTATTGGTCCGACCATTTTAATTCTCAAATTATTAAAATATATATGGTAATTGAACAGTGTTCGTTTATCTCTAACTTGATTAGACGTACTATTTCGGTCCTATTTTCAAATTCTCTAACATTATAGATTTTGTATATTATATAAATTTAAATTACTTATTTTTATCTTCGATTTTATTATAATCCTATTATTGGTTGGAAAATCATCTTTTTATTTTTTTCTCTTATTTCTTATTATAATCCTAACACGATAAATCACATCATTAATATTCTTAATTTTAAATTCAAACATATCAAAATAATTAAATTTTTGTTCACATCATGATCTCAACTAGACACTTCTTTAATTATTATAACGAAAAAAAACTTAGCTTCTAGAAGCTATCATATCAAAATAATTAAATTTTATTATTTAAAAATCTAATTTAGAAGTTTTTGATTTTATGAGCTAAAAAAGTTGGTAATAGTTGGGAGTCTTATCACATCAATTAGTTTGATTAATGTTCTAGAAGAGGTCATGACTTTTATTAAATATTAATTAAACAAAAAACTAAATATTTCCAATATATTTTTTGTTGAAACTTAATTAACTTGCCTTGTTTAATTGAACTTTAAATTATAATAGATTGGTGTGATGAATTTAATAGATAATTTAACAATAAAAAAAATGTGTCGCTAAAAAAACAAATAATTAAATAGATTGATAATCAAATTTTCAATAAATTTAAAAGAAGGAAATTATATGTCGACATGTCCATATATATCCACGTAGTTACACATTAATATATTGCTTTTATATTTTGTATAAATATGTAATATATATATATATATATATAATCGAATAATAACTCATAAATATAAATACCAATAATGAAATGTAGTGTTATTCCAAAAACATATATAAATTGGTTAAGAGTTTAATTAAATTTCTTTTTATTAGTTTATTAGTTAACATAAATATCTAACAAAAAAACACAAATAAATGAGGTCTAGCAAAATCAATTTAAGGAGTTGGAGGTGGGTTTGCTTTGTAATTATACTAACAGGCATCCCATATAATTAAAAACGGTTGTTAGAGGCTTTTGAAAGTCTTCACGACGGAGCAGAGACGCGGCCGCCGCCGATGTCGGCACCGGCTATGGGCTGAGACAATACGGGGCAGTGGGAGAGGCCTTTTCTTTTCAACTCTGAATTTGCATTTAGTTTCATTTTTTCATTGTCCATTTCAATTTTGAAGTCGGTGAGGAAGGAAACATAGTAAATAACAGCCCTACCTCTTTTTCGTGTATGGGAAGTCAGATCAGGATTCAGAATTCGAAATCGTCACTAATAGTTCTGATACTCTCCTACAATAAGGTACGTTACTTACTCGTTACTTTTAAGAATGGAGATCATCTCAAGCACGCTTAACCACAAAGTTCATAAATTTGAGCTACCAAATCGAAAAATACTGTATTTTTTGGTATGACAATAATTTTCAAGAGTTTCTTATCCATCCTACTTTTAAGATTGTTTTTTTATTTATATGTGACCGTGATTCATTCATGTACCATTTATTTACTCGAGTGTCACATTAACATATCAAATTCAATAACTCGTACTATATACTAAAGATTTGAATCTTTATGTTTCATAAATATACTACTTCTCTAAATAATGTGATTGCATATGATCCTATAGATATATAGAATCTTTATGCTCAAAACTAACGTCCTAAAGCGTTAGCTCCTTCTAAATGGAGTTCAAAGTTTAAAATGTTTTGAAAGGATCACCGCAGCTAAATCACAGCTAAATGGTAGGGTAACTATAATTTAGTATTAAATATTCTTAACGAGCTTTATAATTTATGTAATGAATTGAAGAGACTAAATATAATTTTAATATTAAATATGTTAATAAATAGAGTTTGTTATCATTTAATGTGTTAGATTTTGAAAACTTAGTAGCTAAGGTTTAGGTTTGAAAATGGTGTATTTGATTTGAGTCGTAACTATATAGCATTTAATGTGTGGTTTGTCTAACTCATATTTTTGTATGTTTTAATTTGTTTAATGCAATGCAATTTTGACTAGCTCTAACATCTAATATGTCACCCTAATTCTTAGCCATTATAGTATAGATTTATATAAAAATTAAATGCAATATAGAGAGAGGTCATAAAAAATGGAATGAATGATGGTATATTTCTTACATTATATATAATTATATTTTAGTCCATAACAAAATTATTATATATAAATAAATAATTTGTATAACATGGAACAAATTGTGGAAGTCGATAATAGGTAAAAAAATAACTAAATAGATGTGGAATAAAAAATCTAAAATAATATTTAAATGAATAAAATTAAAATTATTTATATATATAGGCGAAATTAGAATAGGTAGAATAGACCGAGGCCCAAATAGGCCCAATAAAGGCCCAGTTAAAATTTTGTTTAATTATATTATTTTTATTATTTTGATGTTAATAAATAAAAAAGGAATGAAATTATACGTCAATTAACGAATAAAATACATCATTACAAAATCTTTATTATTTATTTTCTATTTTCTTAATCTTTTTCTAAATTGTATCTTGTAGTTTTACCAAATTTTATTAAAAAAAAATACCAATATATAAATTGTAAGAAGGGTGAAATTAAGAAATTAGGAATAAAGTAAAAGATATATATTTTTTAATATTATAAAGTAATATTTGGCCAATGAAAATATGGAGCGTATAAATATGAAATAGAATTGACGTAGAGGATTATTTACACTAGGGTTTTTAAGATTGGGTTTATTCTCATCTCATCTTCTGCCGTAGTGGTTAGGGTTTCTTTCAGTTGTCCAATTCATCAGACTCTCTTCACTGTTTTGAGTTCACTGATTTTTTTCTCTCAAGTCCAATTCTGTAACTTCAACTGTTCTTTATCTTTATGGATTGCTTTCAGTAATTTCTGAGAGTTTTCGACTGGAAGGTTGATTTTAGCTGTGTAGTTCGTCGAGTTGCTGTTCAATCACGACATGGCAACCATGAACCCTTTTGATCTCTTGGTCGACGACGACAACGAGGACCCTAATCAGCTCGCCTCAGCTCAGCGGTCCGCTCCGGTGCCGCCTTCCAAAAAGGCACCGGCTCCGGCTCAGCCTGCGAAAGCGGCTAAGCTTCCTTCCAAGCCTCTTCCTCCTGCTCAGGCTGGTGGGTCTTGTTCATCGACTTGTACTCTTGTTTGGATGTGAATAAGGAACAATGAGCTTTTCGATTTGTTTGCTTATGGTTTTGTCATCCATGTGATGTTTGGTCATTTTTTTTGGATTTGTTGTTATTAGTGGTAGTTGGTGGGTTTGTTTGCAATGCGGTCATAATGTTTGTATGGATGTATTGAAGTTCCTCTGGTTCCATTGTTTGTTATTTGTTTCTTGTGGATTGAACTTATTGCCTAAATTATAGTTCATTCGATCTATACGATTGACTGGTATAGCCTAGTTTTGTTATTCTTCTGTGGTTAATGATTTTTTTAATGATATATGACATATCTGATTTAGATTGATTTGAAAAATATTGATTGTTCTAACTATTCGTCTTTAAATTTCTGGCTTGCTTTTACATGCTACAGGTAAATTAAACGTCTTAAATTAAATCATTCAATGAAGGGACTAGAATATTAAAAACCATTTATCTCAAGGATTAAGCAAATCTTTTAGAATGTGGTGTACGATCTAATAAAATAGGTAATTACGTTGTTGTTGATATTACATAGATAGTATACTCTTTATGCTTCCTTCGTTGGTATAATTAACTTAATTCCCTTATGCCATGCCAAATAACTGCCTGAGCAGGACCTGGTACATGGAAAGAGGTATTCATATTGAAAGTCAGTATTACAGTACTTTTAATTAGTATTGTTGTAAGTTACAGTGTTGATTTTATTTCTGTTAAAGAGCTTATGAATTAGGGGACATGGGTATTATTTTTTTAGTATGGCTACTACATTCATTGATGAAATGTACTTTGTACATTATTTTGACTCTATTTTTGTTTATGACCAGTAAGGGAGGCAAAGAATGAAAATAGCCGTGGTCGTGGAGGTGGGCGTGGCTATGGACGAGGACGTGGTGGTGGTGGAGGATTCAACAGGGACTCGGCCAATAATGAAAATGGTGGCAGGAATGGGTTCTCCGATCGATACCAGCCAACTGAGGATGGTGAAAAGGAAGCTGAGAAGCGTGGTTATGGTGCATCCTATGGCTCTTTTCGTGGTCCTCGTCGTGGTGGCTTCAGCAATGGGGAAACAGAGGAAGGGGAACGACCTCGAAGATTATATGAACGCCGAAGTGGAACTGGACGTGGGTTAGTAAATTCTTTGCTCAAAATACTAGTTCCTGTTTCAATAATTTCCTATAAATTTGTTTTTGTATTTATCTTACCCTGGTAGCCTTTTGATTTAGAAATGAGTACAAGCGTGATGGGGCTGGCCGTAGGAACTGGGGAGCTCCTGGTGAAGAAATTTCCCCGTAAGTTTCCCTTGTCCAATTTTGAAAAATTATCTGATTTGATAATGCTGAACTTGTCTTTACTTGACTTGTGAATTTCAAGGGATGTGGAAGAGCCTGTTGCTGAAAATGAGAAGATTATTGCATCAGAGCAACAATTGGGAGAGGATGGCGATGTCAACGACAGCAACAAAGAGGAGGCTGTGAAGGAACCAGAAGAGAAGGAACCTGAGGACAAGGTAGGACATCTTACTTGAAGTATTGATATATTGGTTAGTATGCCATGTCAATTGGCCATATAATCTGTTTCTTCTATCTTTTTACAGGAAATGACTCTCAAAGAGTATGAGAAGCTCCGTGAAGAGAGTAGGAAACTGTTGGCAAAGACTGAGTTGAGGAAGGCTGAAATTGATGAAGAGTTGGAGAACATGCAGCAGATTTCCAGCAAGAAAACTAATGATGAAATCTTTGCTAAATTGGTGAGGGCTTCTCCCATTTTACTCTCGCGATTCCATCTTTAGCTTTGCTTTTGTTGTTAACTGTACACATTTTTATTGTCAGGGTGCTGATAAGGATAAACGCAAAGATAATGCTGACAAGGAGGAGAAAGCTAAGAAGGTATGCATTGTATTGTTCTTCCGGCAACTCATAACTGTCTGGTCTTAATTAATTACATGTCAGAAATTAAACTGAATTGTTTTCTTTGCATTGTCAATACTTCAATTATTGATGGGTTTTGTGGTTACGAATGATATTTTCTTGGCATTTGTTTGCATATGTTCATTTGGTATGCAACTTACAAATGTTGGTCTAGATTTACTTATGCAGTTTTGAGCTACTCTAAATTTTCGTTCATTAGTATTCAAGTGCCTAGTGGTTCATGTATATGGTGTTTCCACTCGGGCCAACCATAGTTTATCTTGAATCCGTGTTCTTCATACACTTGATATTTCCTGAACTAATTCAAGTAATTGTTTTTGGTTTGTAGTCTGTGACCATAACTGAGTTCCTGAAGCCTGCTAAAGGTGAGAGGTACTATAGCCCCGGTGGACGTGGTAGGGGCCGTGGGCGAGGCTCAAGAGGTGGGCTCAATAACGGCAACGGTGGCAACGGTAGCAACAGAATGAATGTGGCAGCCCCCTCCATTGAAGATCCAGGGCAGTTCCCTTCGTTGAGTGCTAAGTGAGGATTTACGACTCTAAAATCTATTTTGTCACTACATTTTTAAGTTTCTTGAGATATCAGATCGGGATTTTTGAGTTACAACAACCAACAGGATTCTGAAACTCCCTCTAATGCTCTGCTTCTATGTAGTGTATATCTTGGATGTTATGTCTCAGTCGTCCTAAGTTATGCATCAATTTTGATTTTGTTGAAGGATGTTTATTATTATTATTATTATTATTTTAGTTTTCAAATTTTGCCATTCTTTTGCCCTCTCTTTCTCTATTTTCTTGTTCCTTCAAAATGGCTGTTTTGTTTTAAATGAAAAGGAATGCTGTCTGCAAAATCATTAGACCATGAACATTCCGAAGGTGCTCATAACTTTTGAAAATTTTGAAGTTTTGTGATGAACTTTTACTGTTTTGGTATGTGGGTTATATTCATATAACGTTCAGGAAGTGAAGATTAGAGGTATCTGATTGATGATGTGATGACCATTCATTATGTAACTATACTACATGCATGTATATGTATTTGAATTTTACTGAGCATTCAAAAAAAAAAAAGTATCGGTACACGATCAAACATTTCAATCAAATCATCAATGTGAATTATAAATCCCACTTTTCCTTTTTGAGATTGAAGTTTCAAAAGAGCTCTCTAAGTGTCGAGCCAGCCCTTAAAACCTACAAACAAACTTGCCTAAAACTCTCCAAAACCTGCCATGTATCCTAAAACTTCCTAAAAATGGATTAGGAACCGAAACAAGCGTCTTAACACCTACCCATGCGTTGATTAATCAAAGATTCTCGAGACGTACGCATAGGAGAAGAAAATCAGGCGCATAAAGTTAGGTTGCAAAATGGCCTTTCTCGTCGACCGACAGAATAAATAAGAGTGACTATGAAATGTTTGGTTAAGATTTTATTGGTAGAATGATTTAGATTTTATTGGTCATACCACTCGGAACTAGACAAGTATGTATGTAGATAGGACGCGAGGTAAATCACAAGGTCCCCTAAAGACAGACTGCTTTCAAGCATATACTATATGAATGAGAGCTAGCCTTGCACTGAATTCAAAACTATGTGTGAAAGCTCTATCTTTACCTTGCCGGCCATCTTTATTCAATTCATTGTGTGTCTTTTCTTCCCTACCTTCTTTGACCTTCTTTGGAGTTCTAATCATCCCAAGCCGGAATCAAACAACTAGGCTAAAAGTTTAAAAAATATTTAATTGATAATAAAATTAAAAGGCAATGAATTGTGAATAAAAATCCGTTGTAGTCTAGTTGGTCAGGATATTCGGCTCTCACCCGAAAGACCCGGGTTCAAGTCCCGGCAACGGAATTCTTTTTTTCTTTTTGTATATCGATTTTTCAAACTAGATTGAGAGACGGGAGTTCGCTATCCTGACCACCTTTGTTCTTTAAACGAAACGACATTAACTAAAGTGACGATTGAAGAGAGTCCCAAATACATAAAAAAAAGACAAAAGCTAAAATGTGGATAAGATTTGAAATGAAAATGAAAGGAAGAATTGTCATTTATTTATGTTTAGATCAAAGTTTGGAAGTCCCTATTGAATGAAATTCTTATTAAAATGTTTCTATAGAAAAAATTAAACTGACATTTTAAGGCTTATGGGAAGGCTTATTGGAAATACTAAAACTAAATTTAGACAATTAAAAACGATAGATAAATGCAGAAATCAAAATGACCAATTCTTTATCTAAAAACACACTCAAAATAATGATCTCTAAATTTCACTTGCCTGTGCTTCTAACTNAACTAATTGCAATATACCATTTCTAAGAACTCTCTCAAACTACAAAACAGGAATACCCTGCAACAGGACTAAAAAAAGAAATTTCATGTCAATGAGATATATATGATTATGAATGAATGAATAATAATAGCGAAGGAAATGAAGCAAACACTACTGTTCATTGATATCTAAATTTTACAGCTGAATAATGTTGATCCAGAAACAAATATATTTGAAAGAATGGAAGTGTTAACGTGCTGACGACAAAAGGCGAGAGAAGAAAAGAAAAGGCAAATCTTGACCGACAAATCTTTTCATACCAAAAGCATAGAGTGAGAGAGAGAGAGAGACGACTAGTTTTACACGTCACCGTCCATACACATAAACATCACCATCAGTCACCATTCAATAAGGACCACGCATCTTCAAGAAGAGCAGCAACCACCTTTCTGATTCACAGGTTGTCCTCGAATATTCACGGTTGGTGGCCTTGCATTGTTCATTGGCTGTGTCGCCATCCTATACCAAATGAACCCCAAGACTTTCAAATCATGTAAAAAGGGCAGCAAAGACAAGGAATCTAGCCACCTCAAGGTCAAGTCAGGGTATAGAGCTGCTGATGGTGGAGGGGTATAGATTATAGAATGGAGGTAGAAGTTGGAAGAGGCGGTTCACCACTTCCTATCTACCTCTCCGTGATATCTAGTGAAAGACCATAGCACTAGAAGGTAGGTTAGGCTCAAGGTCCGAACTTGGTTTCCTCCCAACTACGGATCATACACTCGGAACTTATCAGCCTATGATAGCCTAGTGATCATTGACCATGGTGGTTATCTAACAAGATTTAATAATTTTGAGTTGTGTAACTGAGACTCATGAATATAATAATAATAATAAAAATAATAATAATAGAAAAAAGAGTAAGCTTGTGGGCTGTCTCATCTGCGATTTGGTATGATAAGAGATTCAGATGTTTGGAGCAGCCTTTACCATAAAAATAGGTTTATGTAATCAGAAAAGTTCCTAGTATTTATACCTGTTCTTTATTTCAGCAGCCATGGCCATAAAAGCCTCTTCCACATTGGTGGCGCTTTTAGCGCTTGTCTCCATGAATGGAATCCCAATTTCATCCGCAAAAGCCTTAGAAAAGTTAAGGTTATGAATCACTATCAAATTTTAATCTTCTCATTCATATTCAACATCCAAATTATAATTTATCAAAAGAAACCCAACTTGATTTACTACCTTAGCTGTCTCATAAGAGACGACCTTATTTGCAGTGAGGTCACATTTATTACCAACCAGAAGCTTGTTCACATTTTCGCTTGCATATCGATCTATTTCATTCAACCATTGCTTAACATTATTGAAGCTATCCTGATCTGTAACATCATACACGACCTACATAGCAGAGCATTGCATTCAAGCAGGCTTTACTTTAGGGAGATGGACAAAATCAGGAAATAGAAGTGAACAACGAAGAGAGTGTAGGAATTACAATAATGCCATGAGCTCCACGGTAGTAACTGCTAGTAATTGTTCTAAAACGTTCTTGACCGGCAGTGTCCCACTACAATCGACAATCAAAATTACCAATTAACAGAGAAAAGGCCAAAAATAACCACTGAAAACTTCTTCAACAAGCAATATTAAGAAAATATGAATGACTTGTGCACTTGCAATAAAATTGAACAACCCTCCCATTTTCCCCTTCTAAAATAGAGAAAGAGAAGGTCAGCTGTTAAATTTTATCCATTCCTACAGAAAAAAACAGCATGTTCTAGAATAGAAAGGAAGAAAGAAAGTAAGAGAAAAAGGAAAAAAAAAGGTTAGACAAGTAACAATCCTAAAGCTTAGATTAAAGCAAGGACAATTATAAGATTCAATCTTACAATTTGAAGTTTAATGGTCTTTCCATCCTGTTCCACAGTACGGATTTTCTACAAGTAAAAATTTAATCGAAGCGTTAGAACTGTAAATATTCATGTAATAGTCATCTGTAAAGAAAACCAAATAGTGGTGGAAGCTTACAAAGTCAACTCCAATTGTGCTAATGTAGCTATCCAGATACGAATCATCCTGTTTCAAAGAAAGAAGGAATTAAATGAGGAACAAGTGGATATATCCACAACTGCGTGCTTTATAACAACCTCAATAAACGTCAATTGACAGGGACTCAAAATTCTCAACCAATGCAAAATTTATGTGAATCTCTATTACACATAATGAGAAATTTCTATAAAATATAACAATAACTAATCACTGTGAACAGCTTATTTATCGTATTTTAAGAGTGACTTAAATAAACATCATTCTGCATGAACATATTTATGGCCAACTTAAAAGGAAAGGAATCAAATTCTGTTGTATATATAAGAAAGGGAGGGGCAAAAAACATTAAAAACGATGAGGTGTTAACTGTTGGGAAGAGACTCCTTATCTGAGTCAAAGATAAACTTTGGATGGTATTCAACAAAGAACAGACAGTTTGAAGAGCATGAGTACGCACTTTAGTCACAGTAACTGTTCTTAGCTCATTTGGTATGGCAAAACAATTTATACTATTAATTAGAGATGCATCTTCTATTCTCGACAGAAAACAAAAGGAAAAAAGAGTGAGGAAGAAAGAAGATTATCGGGAGAGAATCAATCCTGAAAACTTACAGCAAACCTCAGTAGAAGACATGATTTTCCAACTCCCGAGTCTCCGATAAGCAGAAGCTTAAACAAATAGTCACTGCAGATGCAAGAACGAAGGAGTAAAAATTTTCACAGTATTCCCAACTGTTAAATAGTTAATACTAAACATCAAAAGTCGATTACGTAAAATAATGCATATATAACACTCCTCAAGGATTATGAAGAAACCAAACAATTAGATTTTAGAAATACTCGAAATAAAATAAGAACCCAACGAGTTACGTAGCCCTTCAGAAATTCAAGCTGATATTACATGCTGAACATCAATATCGACAACCAAATTCACATTCAAACACCTCCAATCATTTCGAGAAGCAACACGAAATTAACAGGGTCCTTTTTTTTTTCACAACGGTAAATAAATTGAGATCTCCAATCGATCACCCCGATTTCAACCAAATCACAACAAAGAGCAACGCCATCTAAAAAACCTCAATTAATTAAGCTACAAAACACAAAACGTTTCTTTAAAAAGTTCCATCTTCCTCATCAACCAGATCTAACCTAATTCAGCAAAAAAAACACAAAAACAACATAAAAACAAAGGCTTCCAAATGACAAATTCAACTCAAAGAAACGCAAGGGTAAAAAAGAACACAAAGAAAATAGAGCTTACTATTCTGGATTCATGGCTAATCAGATACCGGCTATAATTATATCTGAAGAGATCGATTTGATGAGAGGACCTGCCGGCGAAAACTTGACCGGAGGAAGATCAGTCGCCGGAGAAAAGGGGAGAGAGAGAGAGAGAGAAAACGAACGAGAGAAAGGAGAAATCGAAGAAATGAAGGGAGAAGGGGAGGGGGGGCGCCGGGCGCGTGCTTTATAAATACCCGAAAATGTCGTGAACTAAGTGAACCCAGGTGGCCAATACGTTTGATGACGTGGCAACACAGCGAATTTGCCACGTGTATTTATACAAAAATATTATTATTGTTGTGTTAGTTATTTTCGTTTGTTTCTTTCTATTGTTTGGGAGAATAATAACATGCCTAGGTGAAAAGAAAAAACTTTCTATCCGAAACGACGTCGCTTTGTAGTTTAGTGGAAAATTCCATTCATTTTTATTTTGTGTTTATTGGTATTTAAATTTTAAAACATATTTAGAAATATTTTCAAAATTCGAAGACATACTTGACGATTTTTTAATTTGAGAATTATTTTAATTTTTTTTAAGGACTAATAATTTTTCAATATAAACCTGTAATTTACCCGAGATAAAATTAATATTAATATTTCAATTTAAAAATAAAAAAAATTACATCCTTAAAATTTAATAGTAATCAATTAATGCCTATAAAATTATGTACTCACAAAGCATTACATTCAAAATTGGTATGCTCTAGCAGAGGTCCAAGCCTAACCAGTTTGGGAATGACAACATTGTTTCTCACAGAACAAACAACTGGGTTGTCCCACTGCAGAGCCGATCCAACCACATTGGCTCGAACGGTGAGCGGGAACACTCGAGGCCATCTTTCGGTTCCATACGACCTCAGAGCTTCTTCAACAGAAGGTGCATCCGACTTGAGTGCAGTGGCCAGCTTTCTTGCTAGAACCACTGCATCTTCTAATGCACAGCATGCTCCTTGTCCTAGATTTGGAGTCATCGGATGCCAGGCATCTCCAACCAGGACCACTCTCCCCGATGAAGCGGGCGGGCTGACTGCAGGCCAAAGCCATCGGTCTACGAGGGGTGTTCGGATTAACGTGTCCTCCGGGGTTGTGTCCATGATGTTTAGTAGCTCAGATGGCCAGTTTTTTACCAGTTCTTTCGCTTGCTGCTTTAGAACAGCTGGATCTGTGATTTTTGGTCCTGCAATGTGAGACACCACCAATTTTGATCTGAGTTTAATATGTCGACCCTATCGATCGGATACCGAAAATATGGTAACTTTTAACAGATATAAGTGCTATGAATCGAGTTCGAGGAATGGGAGTGAGAAATGCAAACCTGGAGATGAGCTGTTGTAGCAGACAAACCAGTAAACTTTTGTAGCTGAAACTGGAACATAACCAGCTCGCAACCCCTTTCCATAGATATAGTTCACTTTTGGCTCATGTGGCTGTCCATTGGGATAATATGCAAGCCCACGAAACGCGCAATGCCCTACGTAATTCGGCTCGGAAAATCCCATCCACCGAGCTATGGGAGATCGAATGCCATCACAACCAATGACAATCTGTTTGACAGTGATATCAAGCAGAAAACAACATCCAATTCACCAAAGAATCAAACACTAGGATACTATACTGCTAAAACGAAATTAAGTTGATTCTCTTGAAGTTTGAAGATTGAATAACCTTTGCCATTAACTGTGAGCCATCTACAAGTTCCAACTTGACTTCATCTTGATCAGTTCTTTGAATGCCTTCAAGCTTAGAGGAAAACTGAATTGTTCCTGCAGGAAGCTGAGAGGCCAGAGTTTCCAGCAGTGTTCTCCTTTCCACGGCCCGTACTTCTTGGCTGTTGAAACACGGTTTGCAACGATTAAACTTGTCTCAATCCCTTCACAGTCAAAGGCGAAAGCGAGGAAAAAACAACGAAACCCTTTCTTAGTAGGGAAAATGTTAATGTACAACTCACTTTTTGTAACATCTCAAGACCACTACTAGCAGATATTGTCTGCTTTGGCCCGTTACGTATTGCCGTCAGCCTCACGGTTTTAAAATGTGTCTACTAAGGAGAGGTTTCCACACCCTTATAGGAAATGTTTCGTTCCCCTCTCCATCCGAGGTGGAATTTCACACTTTTGATTCAGTTCCATAAGCATAAAAGATAGAAAAACAAGGCACCTTTCGTCTTCGTCCTTAAACGTGAAGGAGCGTAGCTGCTTTCCTTCCTCTGACTTAACTACCATCCTGCAATGCTGGTATATAAACAATTTCAGTGGAAGTTCAAAAACTTTTGACAGAGGTCTCACATATCTAAGATAACATCCTTTTTCCTTTTCTACATTTTCCTCTCCAAAAAACTTGGAGTGTGTGAGATGAGTTCAAACCAAACCCAGTCTCATAGTTTATAGGCCAAATATAAGATAATCTACCCGTTCAAACTTAACAGTGATTCAATATGCTATCAAACCATGGAATCTGCATTCAAACTGATTGCAATTTCATTTACTTGTCGTGGGGTGAAGGACAAACCTTTGATGATGTTTCGATCGAATGTATATGTCTTAATCAATTGAGTTATCACAAGTTAGCTGGGTCTGGCTAACATAGTTTAATATCATTATTACACTCCTTATCATTATTGGGAGTTCAACACCAAGAAAAACACCAAGAAAAACTAGAACATACCCTTGAATTTCAAGAAATTGGGTCCTGAGAACATTTCCAACCCCAATTGCATCCAACACACGCCACCCGTTTTTGAAAAGGGTCAGTGAAGTTCCACTAGTTCTAAGTGATTCGGCTTGCTCGAGTACCAATGTCCTAACTCCAAGCCTGAAATTTCAAAGCCTCAAGCATTCGAATAAACCCATTTGCATTTAAACTAAAAGGTATGAAGTTTCGTTTTGAAATTAGAACCTACCGGTGAAGAGACAAAGCAGTGGCAAGACCAGCAATCCCTCCTCCAACTATAACTATGTCTTCCCTCCTGACCTCTGATCGAGCACTGACCACATCTCTACAGTAAAATTTAGTTCTGGGTCGAGCTCGAATCCACGGTTGGCTCTTGGGGAATTCTCCGCCATGAAAATGGAGAGCTAGCGATGGTGAAATGGGAGACTTGAGCAACACAGACGGTGAAGAAGAAGCCATAGCCATGGTAGCTTGTTTCTAGAACTGATTTATGACAATCAAGGAGAGGAGGAGAGACATTATTTTTCAGATTCTTAGTGATTTTAGGACTCGATTGGCCACGCAAACAAGTGGTGGAGATTGAGAAGAGTCGTGCTTAGAAATGGAACTTTCCCGGGAGAAAAGAGAGGAAAAATGGTAGCTTGTTGAACCAAACAGCAAAAGCTTCATGGGCCGAGCGGTTTAAGGTCGCATATGAAAGCCCACCTGAAGAAGCCCACTGAAGATAGCGAGAAGCTTTATGTTCGCTTGCATCTTCCCACCTAGCGACCTTCGAAAACGCTGAAAAACTTGCAGTGTCCAAAGATTGAAGCTCGTTGAAGAATGGAAGCTAGAATTGTCTCAGAAAGTAAGGGCACAGTGACCTCCGAGAGAGGGCAATTTCGAGGAATCCGAATGGAGAATCCCTTTACTTTGAAGGTGGGTCAGATATTTACAGGGTTCGGCGTCGGTTGTGGCGTCGGTATCGGCGTTGGGCGCCCCATAAACATGGGTAATTTTCTTTCCCCCATTATCGACTTTCATTCGCCTCCACTAGTTTCTTTCATTAGCTTTCTCTTTCGCACTGACTGATCAAGAAATTAGCCTGTGATTCTAAATACATATTTGTAATTAGTTGGATGATTCAAGTTTCATTTGAAATCTTAATTTCATCAAATTTAACCTTAAATTTTGAAGTGTTGGAACTAATACCAATTGAAGCTGAGGTGCATTTTTTTCTTTTTGTTCTTTTTAGAGTTGTGGTTAAATTCAAACTCGATAGGAGCTATCTATTTAGAACATTAAAATTATATGTTTCCTAACATGTTGGAGGGCATAGGGTTAGGTGTTGTCCCATAAAGTTTGTGGTTAGCTGTGAGTGGAGCTGAGTAAAACTAGATGCACTCGATCAATTCCTTTTTCAAATCCTGAGATATATGTTTGCTCCTTGGTTCATGGTCATGTCTGCTGGCAGTCTTGCTACTATACGAACGTATGAAACCGATATTCATATATTTTCAGGTGCAATACCTGTCATGAATGAAGTAATGAGTGCCACGAGAGGTGCAACCGAGGCACTTTCTGGTGTAACCAGGCATTTAAATAACTCTGTGAGTCCTAACTTTTAGACATTATGCATTTTGTGTTCTTTATTTGCTATATGAGATGTTGGACCATTGAAATTCTCTCAAATATCACATGTTAGCTCAGGAAATTAGGAGCTAAGAACATCCAAGGTGGCATTGGGTGTGGAGTTGGTTTTGGTCATGGTTTCGGTGTGGGTATGTCCAAAAATATCTTCTGAATACCATATATGTCGTTTACGAGTTTTTGTTCATGTATTGGTCTGTTTAACCGACACGTAGTTTCTTGAATGTTAGGCCTAGCTATCAAGCCTTCATTTCTACAACAAGTTCAATCTTCTGTTATGGTAGGTGCCACAGACCTCTTATCCATGATATATTACCCATTACAACTTCTTATATACACGTATTTGAAGCTTGAAACCCAAATCTGATAGCAAGCAATGGAGAAGATGGTGACAAAATTAGGTAATAATCCTAATCTTGCAATTAGTCAAAGCGCTGTACCGGTATCACTGCAATCTGCCATGAGCATAACAAATGCTTCGGCTAACAAGCATCCTGTTGCAAGCATTAGAGAGTTTGCAAAAGAAATGCCAGAAACTGCCCCACAAAACCTATCGAGCAGCAGATCGTTTGAAACTCGAACCGAAAAGGTCATCGACAGTTTCTTGCAGAATCCTGTTTTTAAAGGAGGGGATACTGAACTGCAGGATGAGGTATGATAATACATGCTCGGTTTTCGGTTCTAGACAAGACGAACTCCTGTAAAAACAATGAATGTTTGATGTGGTTTGCTCATTAAATACACTTCTTGCACTGAATTGATCTTGTTATGGAGTCGTGATTGATGTTTCTTGCATTATAGGTTGGACGCCTACGGCTCGAAAACCGTCTCTTTCAAATGGTAAGCTTTTATAATGGCCAGTAAATGTGAGCTGACTTCGTTGTTAGAGATGCATCATGGAAAGAACTAGGCTGTATTGACTAAGCTTCTGAATTTGTTTATTCCTAGCACAAGTGACCAACTAGTTCCTATTTAAATGTTATTGCTTAAGAAATGAAATGTTTAGATTAATGAATCTTTGCTAGCTTTCAAGAATATGCTTTCCCTCCCACTTCGTTCACTTCATTCTCATCTTTAGGATGGAGAGTTTACGAATAGCAACTGTGCGATCCCACATTGGTTGGAGAGAGGAACAAAGCATTTCTAACGAGAGTGTGGAAACCTCTCTCTAGCAGACGCGTTTTAAAACCGTGAGGCTGACACGATACGTAATGGGCTAAAGCGGATAATATCTACTAGCGGTGGGCTTGAGCTTTTATAAATGGTATCAGAGCCAGCCATCGAGCGGTGTGCTAGTGAGGACGCTGGCCCCCATGGGAGGTGGATTGTGAGATCCCACATTGGTTAGAGAGGGTAACAAAGCATTCCTTATAAGAGAGTGAAAACCTCTCTCTAGTAGACGCGTTTTAAAACCGTGAGGCCAACGACGATACGTAATAGGCTAAAGCGGATAATATCTATTAGCGGTGGACTTGAGCTTTTATAAATGGTATCAGACTCAGCTATCGAGCGGTGTGCCAGTGAGGACGCTGGCCCCCATGGGAGGTGGATTGTGAGATCCTACATCGGTTAGAAATGGGAACAAAACATTCCTTATAAGGGTGTGGAAATCTATCCCTAACAGGCACGTTTTAAAACCGTGAGGTTGACGGTGATGCGTAACAGGCCAAAGCGGACAAGATCTACTAACAATAGGCTTAGACTTTTACAAATGATATCAGAGTCAGTCATCAGGCAGTGTGCTAGCGAGGACGCTGGCCCCAAAGAGGGTAGATTGTGAGATTTCACATCGGTTGGAGAGGGGAACGAAGCATACCTTATAAAAGTGTAGAAACCTCTCCCTAACAGACGTATTTTAAAACCGTGAGGCTGACGGTGATACGTAACGGACGAAAACAGACAAAATCTACTAGTGGTGGGCTTGGGCTGTTACAACGAGGAACTCCTCGTTAATCTACCATGTTTTGTTTGTAAATTTTACTTGGACTTGTCTTTTTATGCAGGTAATGATGCATCAGAAACTTATTCAAGAGCTTAAGGAGGAGAATAACAAGCTTCACCAAATACTAGTGGAAGACCTGAAAATACCACCCAGCAGGCTCCAAGCAAGTAACACAGGTAGAAAATGTTCTCCATGTTCAGACTGTTTGGAATGCCGAAGAAAGGAAAGGAGAAGGAGAAGCTAATCATTCAATCATTCGAAACGATTTCTTCGACACAACTGAGCCAAAGCAGCATTCATTTGATTCTTCATAGTCGTCTTCTCTACTCACTGCATTTTCGAGAGCACCCGAACACGAACGGGTTGAAAGAATCTGAGGTAACGAGTTCATATCATACTTGAATATGAACAAATGACATCTGAGAAATAGATGCTCTACTGATCCACAAAACTCAGCTACATAGGAACTTGGAGGCTATATTGAGTTCATGAGATAGCCGAGTTTGTTCAAACAAATTAACTAGCCTTTGTTTGAAATTTTGATGGCTCTTGATGCATTTCAACGTCCAAACTGCAAGATTTTGAGTTCGAGTTCTTCGAGTTGTTGATGTAAAGGTATTTTTAACGCCTTTCTTGTGGTGCAAGTAAAAGCACATGTTAATGTATCAGCAATAGACGTGTAGTACGTTTATATGTGAAAAAGTCTGTCACGACATACTAATATTAATGATATATGAGAGTAAAACCAGAGTGATATAAAAATATTGAAATAAACCGTGTATCATATTTGTACGATGTTGACAATCTATTCAGCTACCCACTTTAATGTTCGATAATTTTCAACCTAATAAACACAATTCAATCTAGTTCGATAATTTTCAACCTAATAAACACAATTCAATCACTATAGATGGCTCATATTTCTCCCTAAAATTCAATGAATTTAGTGAGTTTTTCTTCCTTAAATTAATATTCAACATTAAAAAATTATTAAAAAAATACAAATAAAATACCAAAAGAAATCCCATTTCTGG
>NW_019646625.1:0-6516 GCF_002806865.2 Cucurbita pepo subsp. pepo
TCTTCACTCTCTACATCTCCAAGATCGGTTGCTTCTTGTTTGGTGTCTCTTAACTCTCCTTGCAGGAGGCTCTCTTCCAACTTCTCGCTTCCCATTGTCCTCAGGTAATTCTGATTCTAAGCATTTGTTTCTTTGTGATATTCGTACAGGTTTTGCTTCAGTTAGTAAATCACTCCTTGTAAATTCTATGAATTGGCATTTTAATGTTGCAGGAAGCCTATTTGTAGTTTGATTTCTTTGGGGAGAGTCCATGGTGGAACCTTGATACCTCTATGGTATGCAACTTATATGTCTCTGACTGCAAATAAGATTCTAATGTTATAGGTTGATTTTTGAGCTAAAACGTGGAGTAATCAATTTCTGATTGAAGTATGATGTGAAGGCACAGGGTTATAATTATGTTATGTTCTTTCTTCATGCAGGCATTTTTACTGATTTTTTTTCTAAGAACTAGGGGACAAGACTTTTTTCATTGCAGTAAGTGTGAAATGATGACCAAGTTCTGGTGGGAAAAAGAAACCTTGTAGTCTCCTAAACATGGATACAATAAGAAAGAACTTGGGTTATTGTTTTCTGAAAAATAGTCTTAATTTTGATAGAGTATCGTGCTTCTCCTAATTCTATGTTTACTTTCTTCTGTAGCCTCTCCTAGCTGCTAGGAACTCTGCTGCTATTGTTTTTACTGGAACTTTTGGTGCTCTTGCGTATGTTATTTCACCATGTGCTGACTATGTATATATTTTTTTTTTCCATAGTCGCATCCATTTGGATAAATTCATATCAGTTACCAACAAAGAATCATCATCATCAGTTTTGTATGAATAACAGCTGGGCAGGGACAACATATTAGTAATCATGAGCTTGCAGTCTCCCTATTTTTGGGTACTGTAATTAGATATAATTTAAGATCCTTCTTCTTCTTCTTCTTCTTTTTGTTTTTTTGGGTTTAGGATCTCTGTTAATGTTTTTTGAAAACTTTCAGGATCTTTATATAAAAAAGCGACTCATGATAGACATGCCTTTAGTAGTCAAATAGTGTTAAGATTCAATTGGTTCTGTGCCGGGCAATGATATTAATTCAAAAACAGATGAATCACAAGTATTATTTGAAAATGCTATGCTGTTGACATCTCATGAAAGCACGATAAATTTGCTATCAAATCCTTCAAGAGGTTTTTGTCTATGGCAGGGCAATGACCATCATATCTGTGTTCTCGGACGAACTTTTCACTATGTTGATGAGATTCTTCCATTCAGGTACGCTCCTTGTGATAAGCACCTCTTTAGGAATGTGAAAAAGGAAAGAGTTTCAGTTCTTAAACTGTACGTTGATGCACCATTATTCCAACATGGCTTAGATTTACTGATATGGGCCTAAATGAGATCATGGATTGCTCCCTTTTATTATTTTCAATTTATTGTCTTAAACTCTGATTCCTCTTTAGAAATTCCAATTTCCATCAATATATTTGGTTCTTTAGCCCTCTTGTCTTACGTATATGATCACAGGCTAGGTGAGATTGACTTACCAGTTGATGATATTGCTGCTGTCTGTCTTTTGGTAAGTATAGTCGTTTTGTGATTGGCAAAACATCTTATATTGCTTCCTTATACACTAGAGTAGAGCTGTATGCTTGACATAACAACCAAATGCGAATTCAAAAGTTTTTATGGATGTAATATATTGCTTTGGGCTAATTTCAGGTGTTGTATTTTGGGGTCTTAACATTGCTTGATGCCAGCTCAAGCGATGGACTAAAGGCAGAAGATGAGCAGAAGGAGGTAATCCCTTATACTGATGTCTGATGTTTGTGGAAGTATCCTACAATATCCCTTTCTTTCACTTCTTGTTCAAGCCCTCAAGTGTATGTCTCTACTGTATTTATGACAATTAATTTATATTAGCCAAGTGTTGGGTTTTATGTAAGAACAAACTAGAATTTTATATCTTAAAAGTATATAGAGGAGAATACTAGATAATTAAACGGAAATTTCGGAAATAAATTAATACACCTTGGTGTGATGGCGAAGCCCCATAAAAGACAGGAACTAATCTCAAAACCACTGTAAACTTAAGTTTTTATTCCTTCTCTCAAGAATTATATGAAGTCACCAAAAACCCGTGGCTTGTGTGATTGAACTCCAGTAGCTGAAAATATGTCACAAATTAATAGTTTTGTTTTAATCTGAATCAGGCAGAGATAGCGGTCACAAAATTCTCAGGAAATAGTGCTGGGATCTTAGCTCCTGCCAGTACTGTCATCAGTACCTTTGTATTAGTGTTTGTAGCTGAGTGGGGCGACAAGTCATTTTTCTCTACAATTGGTAAGCGGACAGGTCTTTTGAAATCTACATATTGTTGATGTTGGATTAACTTCTTATCAAATTATATTGTTGAAATCTACCACTAGAAATGATGAGTTTCCTCATTTTTCTGTTAACTACGAAAAGCTGAGTTGATCACCAAGTCTGAAGTATATAACTTGATTGAAAGATCAGATCGAATGAAGTAGATATACAAGACAACATGAATATAACGTAATGGTTAAGATATCAATTCCTTCACTTGAAGTCAGTGGTTCGTATTCTCGACCCTACATTTGTTGTAGTAAAAGAAATGAAGTGAAAATACAAATTTAAACTGTTTTTTTTTAACAAGAAACAAATTTTTAAACTGTTACATCTTTCTGAACTGTTATTTAGAGCTAATAAAGAATTGATATCATTATGTGGACTAAAATTTTATCTTTGAACTTTATATTGCCAAGAATTTTCAAGTGTTTTTCTGATCTAATTCTTCCTCCTATATCTGAACTCCAGACTATATTTTCTCTCTTACATACATATTTTTTCTTTCTCCATTGTGTAGCCCTTGCTGCTGCTTCTTCACCCCTTGGAGTTATTGGAGGTGCCCTAGCTGGTCATGGTGTAGCAACGTTGGTAAATACTTTTCTTTTTGCAGCATCCAATTCCTGATTTGCGTAAACATTACTTTGTATGACTAAACAAATTCTCAGTGGGAAAAGTTGATCTCTAAAAAGGGTGAACAATTTTGAGTGTACACGGAATCATGCACATCCATCTGTGGTTGTTACACTAAGTTGAATCTTACTTGCGTATCTGAAAGTGGGTCCATTGATTAGAGATTGGGGCAAGTTTAGTGCATGAATTTAATAGAAAGCACGCATTAAATACTTCAACTTCTAATAATACATGTGTATGTATGTACCAAACCTTCAGTATCGATTTATCATGCTCACGTATCAAGTTTCCAATTTTCTAATCCAATTTTGACAATAAATCTGCAGCTTGCAGTTCTAGGAGGTTCTTTACTAGGGACATTTTTATCAGAGAAGGTAAGATTATCATTCATTCTTCGGCCACGTTTTTTTCACATATGCCTTTTTGAACGTTCAGAACTATCTACTGCACATTCTACCTACCTCCAGGTGGATAAACTTGATGTTTTCCATACGTGAACTTGATATGAATTTCCTGCTTCCTAAGTAATCTTTTTTTTTTTCTCTCTTTAAAAACCGTACCACGACAACTATTTTTAACTGTTCAATATGGGTCAGAAGGCTAACCAGCCAAGATTATGATATGAAACATATGTATTTGTCTTTTTTCCCTTTGGGGGGAGAGGGGGCTGTATTAAGATCAGCAATTCCCTGCACCAGGGAAAAAGAAAAAAGAAAAAGGAATTGATCCTTCATATTATTACTTTTTCAGCAAAGAAAATTAAGACTTTTGGAGTAAAGTATTTCTTTAGTTTTTCAGTTATTGGCACAAGTTTACGAGTAAAGGACGATCAGTGAGAAATTATTCGTCAAACTTCTCTTTTGAATGTTCTAAAAGCAGTCTTGTCTCCACCAAAGAGAGGGGAAAAAAAAATCAAAGTAATTATTGTTTGAAATCCCATTTGCTTTCTTTAATTCTCTCTCCCAACCAAATATGAAAAGGAATGGAATATCGACGTAGCACTTGTCTTTTGTTATTTTTTCCTTCTGGAATCTAGATATGTCCGATTTTTACTGCGACTGTATTCTTTCTTTCTTTCTTCCTCCAGAATTCCATAGCATCATGCAAACGCAAACAGTTCCGTCCTAGTTGCCTATATTAGTTTCTCTTATATGCACATGAGTTTTTTCAAATGCACTTGATGCTGTCAGTTGTCAATGTATGTTCTCTACGCTACTCACGAATTATGGTACCCAAAAGTGCTTATCTTGAACCATTCAACATGAACATATACCAGTGAATATATCTTATCTTTTCCACCCTCGAAAGTCTCAAGTTACGTTAGACAATTGAGTGTCGATTAGCAAAATGGCTGTGCAGTTTAGCAGCATCATTGCATATGTGCTTTATAGAAATGTCCCACCCATTAGTTGAACGCAACAAATTTCTGGAACAAGAAAGTTTTATGCTTTTCAGTCTTCCTGAGTTGCAACTATTAATAAGTCTAGGCCCACCTACTAGGCTGCTTGTTATTCTTATTGATGCTAACTCAAGTTGCCTGTTTTTATCTCAAAAGTGGAGCATATTCTTATTCCTGGAAGTTACGTACACAAAGGAAGTTTTTGTTCTAACATATACCGTTTTATTTGCAGATTATCGCCTACGTTGGAGGTGTTCTTTTTCTCGTCTTCGCTGCTGTAACATTAATCGAGATAGTAAACTAGGAACTGTAATTTTTCTAACTCTCATCTCAACTGTTATTCATGAGTTAAGTTGTTTTCTTTGTGGACTAATGATAAATGTCTCAGCAACGATTTCTGGGTTGTGCATATCAAACAAGTGTAAACGGAGTAGAAAGTTCAATCAGACCATATAAAGTCGAAAAGCTCGGAATCTAACGGTTGTGTGGCTTTGACTTCTTATCCTTCGTGAATGAGACAAATGAGAGGTTGGCCTCGTTTTCTGCGTCTTTTAAGCACTGTTTTTGGTAATTAGGCTTTTATTTGATTGAGAAAGTTGTTTTTTTTCTTTAGGAGATGGGAATATAGTTGGTTGAGGGTTTCAGGATTCTGCATGCTCATGCCTGAAGTCTCGCTCTCAATTTTTCGAGGTCAGTCTTATTTCAAGGCATATGAAATGAGATGTCGTATCATTTCTAGTTGGTTGAGGGATTTAGGATTCTGCATGCTCATGCCTGAAGTCCTGTGAGGTCACAAAGGAAAAACTGTCGTCTCATTTTAAGACGTATGAAATAAACTCAGATAAACGTTCTTCAAAGATTGACATAAGGTGAAAGTTCATTTGTTTTTGAAATCCTTTGGATTAAAACTTGAGTACCATTTTTTGTTTTTTAGATCACTTATTTCATGAAATGAAACCCTTCTACTAGTTTTAGAAAAGGAACAAAATAGAAATTGGAGATGACAAAATTGTTGGATGTGATTGTGAATTAAAGAAAGAATGAATGATTATTAGTCATGGCCTCTCCTCTCTTCCTTTATCTCAACCTTCCCATCTCCCATCACTTTCCATTTCCGTACAATGTGAGGTACGAAAACCACACCGTTACTCGAAAGTATAAATGTCTTGATCGTTCATCACGTTTATATTGACTTAAATTTCTAACTCTTAAAATGTTTTAAAGCTATAAGGTTAGTTTAAAAGGGTTTAGAGACTAAATAAATATTTTAAAAGTTCATGTACTAAAAATAAAATAAATCTAAAAAGTACATGACTAAAATATTAAATCAAATTAAAATCTTACAAAAAAAAAAAAAAAAAAAANGAGAGAGACGGCACTTTGGTGGAGAGGCAAGCAAAAAAATCTAAGAAATAGGGAGCAGCCGAAGATGATGACGTGGTGAGTAGGGCTTGGGTGTCGTGCCGTTGGCATGTGACATGGCACGTGCGCCTCAGTGTCACACGAATATTCCTCACCCGCAGCCTTCTATAATTCATATAATTTAATCATCAGCATTAATATATATATATTTCTTCATATATCAAATATCTTACCATATGATTTGTCCAATATTTTTAACTCACATAATCTCCCATTCATTTATTTAATTTAATTGGATATTTAAAGTTTATAGATAAAAATTTACATATAAAAGATTTAATTGAATTGAGAAAAAAAAACCATTTAACTTTTTTAATTTTTAGTTCAATCATTTCTCAATCTCTATGATTATTTTTTTAATAATAATAAATAATATATTGTTCTTATTCACATAAAATAGTAAATAAAAATTTATACCGACAGTCTTCCAAGTTAATATGGTAACTTAAAATGCTTCCAAGTGCAATTAATTCCTTGCCAAAATCATTTAAATTTGTTATGATTTTATTTTAAATAAAATTAATTTTTTTATATCTAATAAAACTCTATAAAATATTTAATATGTTGGAAAAATGAAAGTCGAAATCAAGTAGTGGAAGAGGGGAAAGAAGAATAAATTCTTTTTTGACTTTTTTTTTTCCAATAAATATAGAAATATACTTTTAAAGTTATTATTAAAAAAAAAAAAAAAAAAAAAAAAAAAAAAAAAAAAA
>NW_019646625.1:35293-36327 GCF_002806865.2 Cucurbita pepo subsp. pepo
CCACAATGGCAAACTCACTCTCTCTAATTTCTTTAATCTTTTTTTCTTTGTTCGCCTTTTCTCAATCCTTGCCTCTCTCCACTAGTGGAAGATGGATTATAGATGCTCGAACAGGAGATCGTGTGAAGTTGAGTTGTGTCAATTTGGTATCGCATACACAGTCCATGGTTGCCCAAGGACTCGATAAGCGTCCATTGAAAGAGTTGGTGTCTGAGATCTCTAGTCGCAAGTTCAATTGCGTTCGATTGACTTGGTCTGTTCATATGTTTACTCGTTATGCATATGAGTGTGTTGGTGATGTTTTAGATGGTCTAGATATTGCTGATGTCAAGAGTGGAGTTGCAAAGCACAACCCTGAGATATTGAAAATGACTGTTGCTAAGGCGTTTCAAACCGTTATTAATTGTTTGGGCTCGGAAGGCATCATGGTTATTTTAGATAACCATATTAGTCAGCCGAGATGGTGCTGCTCTCTCGATGATGGCAATGGTTTCTTTGGAGATCGCAATTTCAACCCTAATGAATGGTTTCAAGGCTTGTCATTTGTTGCTGCGCAATTCACTTGTAATCCACATGTGAGTTGTATGCATTTTAACGGGAATATTTCTATAATATTTATATCGTATTCTAATTTTCTCTTTTTCTTTGTAAAAGGTGGTAGGAATGAGTCTAAGAAACGAGCTTCGAGGGCCATTTACAAACAATGATGCTTGGTGCTATTACATGAGAAGAGGAAGCCAACTAATCCACAGAATAAACCAAAATCTTCTCATAATCATTTCTGGATTAAACTATGGCAATGATTTAAGTCAACTAAAGAAAAGGCCATTAGGCTATACCTTTCAGAACAAAGTAGTGTTGGAAGCACATCTCTACTCGTTTAGTGGAGATAACGAAAGCAAATTTGTGAAGAAGCCATTAAACATAATATGCAACGAAATCATGGAGAAGTTTGAACGGGAAGCTGGGTTCGTGGTGGACATGAAGAATCCATATCCTTTGTTCATTAGTGAATTTGGGTATGATCAATCAGG
>NW_019646626.1:0-984 GCF_002806865.2 Cucurbita pepo subsp. pepo
CTTAATTTGAAGGAAAAGAGGCCGTAGATAGGAATTCGACACTTACCCCCAATTTGAACCCGAAACGAATTTTCTTCAATTGGGAATGTTCCTGAGGTTATTTCTCTTCGTAGTCTTCTATGGAAACATTCCTTGGAAGTGAGAAACCTATTGGGGCCGTCCTTGCTCGAAGAATACTTGAGTATCCTCGAATTGGAATTTTGAGTTTTCCTTGAAGCTCTTTAATGGCGGATGGGATTGGGGGAATGGTTTCTAGGCACTTTCAACACTTGTTTCCTTCATAGAACTTTTGGGTAATCTTGTTTAGAGGCGCTAAGAACAAGTTTTAAAGGAAATGGTGGAGAATTACTCTCGAATTTGGAAGAACCCCGAGAGTAGGAGACCCAAAATCTAAACACTTATTGCCAACAACTGGGAGCTCGACCTTCCTCGATTCTTGATCCAAACAATTGCTCCAACTTCAGAATTTATAAGGAAAACTTAAACCAAAATTGGGAGCTCCAGAATCGTCGTGAATTGTCGGTTGGATTTTCTTGAAAATCTGTCAGAAATATCTACTCCGATCAGAGCCTCACCGCCTTGGTTTTAAATCCTAGCCATTGGATGTGACGATCCGTGAGTGTTTTAAAATATATCCAAGTTTGGAGGAGATCCAACGGCTAAGAGTCGAGATTCGAAGGATTTTGTGCAGAAGGTACTGTGAAGGTTCTAATTTTTTAGCAGAATGGCAAATCCGTAATTATCCTTAACTTCAAGGGTATTTTGGTAATTTGCCACCTTCCGAATATTTTATTTTATCAAAATATCCATAATTTTCCTAAACATTCTTTGATAAGATAAGGAATCAATACAAGGGGAATAAGATTCGGATTACCTTGTTGATCGAATATCTCAAGGCAAGAACATTGTTTGAGATTCGAATCACTCCACAAGCAAGATCGATCATGTCTAGCTTGAATGATTCTTGTTGATCAAATATCTCAA
>NW_019646626.1:1951-3762 GCF_002806865.2 Cucurbita pepo subsp. pepo
ATAACCTCACAAGATGGAATTCACTTCTTCCCATATAGGGTAAGTAGATGAGTAATTCTCTTAAGTGCTGATTTCGGGACTTGAACAATGGGGCCCCACCCCCTCACTGGCCCGAGAGNTTTGGAAGAACCCCGAGAGTAGGAGACCCAAAATCTAAACACTTATTGCCAACAACTGGGAGCTCGACCTTCCTCGATTCTTGATCCAAACAATTGCTCCAACTTCAGAATTTATAAGGAAAACTTAAACCAAAANGGTAAAATGGACTTTTGACCTAGCTGTAGTTACGAATAACTCATGAAAGATCAACTTCTCTTTAATGATAACTCNAAACCAAAATTGGGAGCTCCAGAATCGTCGTGAATTGTCGGTTGGATTTTCTTGAAAATCTGTCAGAAATATCTACTCCGATCAGAGCCTCACCGCCTTGGTTTTAAATCCTAGCCATTGGATGTGACGATCCGTGAGTGTTTTAAANTAGGTCTATAGTGAAGTGACCTATAGTTAATGAATGAAAATTAATTCATTAAAGAGTTTAGTTAATTAATTTGTTGTCATTGAAGCTTATGACCTATAGATCCATAAGATCTCCATGCTAACTCGTAATAACACCAAAAGGTAAATTTAGTTAGAAAGAATAAATTTGAAATGTTTANAGCAGAATGGCAAATCCGTAATTATCCTTAACTTCAAGGGTATTTTGGTAATTTGCCACCTTCCGAATATTTTATTTTATCAAAATATCCATAATTTTCCTAAACATTNAAAATGGAATGAGATTCCATATATATTGAGATAGATTGTGATATTTAAATATGGTTTAAATAAAATATTGTTTCCTAATATGTAAGATATTGAAATATATTATTTGGCAAAATATTCTTACAAAGTCCTTATAAAGAGGACTCTAGTCTTGAGCCAATGATATGGTTTTTACACCATCTCTATTAGAATTCTCCTATTATTCTAAAAGGTTCCCACAAGCCAATTTATTGGTGTTAAAGTCATAGCACAGAAGATTTTGTGGAAGAGCTTCGTTGTTAAAATCGAGAATCCTAATCTATGGTTTCTACAAAGGTATGAGTTATTGCTTTCCTATTTATTGCTTACATTTTAATTCCTATTAAAAATCAAACGGTTCCCAATGCTTCCGTTATGTGGATGAAGAGTTCATTCCCTTCAAAGGAATGGTTCTTATTTCATTCTGTCTAATCTCTATGTTGTTAGCAACTTTGATATATCATTACTACCGATCAAGTTCAATCTTCCTATGGTATCTAAACCATTAGATGGGGGCAGTGTCAAACCCCCGGGTGATTATCTTCCTCAAAGTCTGTCAGATCTAGCACAGGGTTACTTAAGTTCCACAAAAGGTGATATATATGATCATTTCCGTCTGTTAAGTTCCGGTGACATTAAGAATTTTTATATGGATATTGAATGTGATTTAAGTAACGACCCGAAATTTTCTACTTAATTTAAGCTCGCTACTATATACGTACCATAAACATTGAATGTGGAAGACTTCATTTAAATTCCATAAAACATAACCTTTAACTTAAAACACAGCCATGGACTTACGTGTTTCGAAAACATCTTTAAAACGACACAACAAAAGACTCGAAATAAAATAAATAAGCGTTTAAGTTTAAAACATTTTATTCTATCCTAAGTCTAAGAAAATAAATACCACTATCCTATGCATGTGCCATGATCTCGAGTTGCGATGCCGTCGTCAGCCGTACAGGGATGCCTTGCCTTAACCTGAAAAATGTAGTAGCACATGGCTTGAGTATTTAAAGAAATACTCA
>NW_019646626.1:5187-8562 GCF_002806865.2 Cucurbita pepo subsp. pepo
TTTTTATCTGTTTTTTTTTATTTGTTTCCTTTTAATTCTGTTGTCATGCCTTCCAAATTTCAAGTGATCTCTGTTTCCAAATCTTTTCTTATCTCAGTGTTTTCTATTCAAAAGTTTTCTTGGCCATTCTATCTTTAATCTATTCATTTCGCTACTGATAAAAATTTAATCTAATATTACTAATCTGATGTGATTGACTAGAATCGTATAAATGATTGACATTTAGTTTCCTAACTCAAACCTAGATAATTGTAATAATTCAATGAAGATCTAGTTGTGATTTCTAAAAAAAATAGGATAAAAGAAAATAAAGATTTAATATATACCTTGTTGATCAGATCTATCTTCACGTAAATCTCCGGTGAATCTCACTTGGGTAAAGGTCATTCTCATTTTTTTCTCAAGTAAATCTTGATTTCATTTTTTTCTCAAGTAAATCTTGATTTTCTGTTTCTTCTTTGCTTACTTGCTGGATAGGTTGAGGAGAGATAATTGTGGGAAGAGATGAGAGGTTAGTGGAGAGAACGTGGGGAAGGATTTTTTTTTAATTAATTAATTAATTAATTTATTTATTATTATTATTTTAACTATTTTTATAATTATGTTTATTCGTTTATTTCTTTATTTATTTTTGGGCTATTACAATTTAAGTTTTGGGCTATTACAATTTAAGTTAGGAGGGTTTGTGTAGAGTTCTGAACAAGCTGCAGAGTCGACCCTTTCAAATCATTATTGGTTGACGCATATTACGGATAATAGGAAAAACCTTGTGCAAAATGGTTTATTCATGCCAAGTATTCTAACTTCAATGAATATCCAATATATATCAACCTTACTTAGAGAATGATACTTGAAGGATGATGTTGTTAACAATTGTAGTAGTTATACAAAATTGATACAAACTTTATGTAAGAACATACAGTGTGCTCGCACGGAAGAATTGATGCTCCATCTAGCTAAAGCCTACGATTGCTATCAATTTGATTTGCCAGCATTTTTGGACTTCCATGGTCGAATCTACCGCAGTGATGTCTTGCATTTCCATGATCGTGATCTAGCAATCAGCCTATCAGCAAAACAATCAGCAGTGAGAAAGATTTCCACAAAAATGCTAATTGTGCTATTGCATTCCATTACAAGTCTTTCGACACCTACCAAGAGGTTAATCATTGGTTAAATTAAATGTATTAAGCAAAACAAAGAAAGATTTGATCAAATTTTCTCGTGGAGATAAACACCCCTTTCAGTTCTTATCCGGAATGCTTAGGAATTCATTTGAGAACATACCTATTACCCAAGACCCCTCTGCGATTGCATATCAGATCATAAGTGACTTTTTGTTGGATGAAACCTTGGCTAAGAGAACGAATCTCAGTCGTTCTTCAGATGGCAAACCCCAAGATGTTTATTCTTTTGTCCTTGAAGAGCTCAGGGAGTTCATGAAAGCTGAACTGAAGAATGATGAGAACCTCTCAAATATTGTTTGTACACACTGAAATCGTGATCTCCTTCACAGGTCTCTTTATGCCAAAGATCTATGGCAAAACTTTAATGAGCGTAGCCAACGATCTAAAAGAACCTCTCGCTCATTACATCACTAGTAAAGAAAGCTTCATTATTGATAAATTATGTTTTCAGTTCTGGAAAACGAAATATGAGAGCTTGGATTGCTTGATGCAGTTAATCCACAATATAGGTTGGATAGCGTCTACTAGTGAGAGTCCTGTTTTTTATGGTATCTCTGATTTGACTACGGTACAAGATTATATGGTAATAGAACCAATAAATATATGGATTTATGAGAAACTCCATAAGAAGAGGCGTCGAGCGACTCTCTTATTATCTTCTTCTAAGAGAGATCGCAGGAAGACAACAATCTCTACTTTCGTAAATTTCATCCATCAGAGGGATGCCTATATAGCAATGAAAGTCATTTTCTTAATGCTTGATTATGGAGCACCCATATACATGGTACACGACAACTTTCTAACAAGAGCAGCATATAGCGATTTTCTTCCTCAATCTGATAGTGAAGTCATTTGCGGAATGGGTCCTCCACTGAAAATTCTCAACGAGTTAATCCATAAGAATGTTGGTGGAAACCTCAGGGAGTACTCTCCCTGTAATGTAATCCCAATAGATATACTTTATAAATGCTTAATTGCAAAAATACGAAAAAGATAAGAAAGAAAATGATGGATACTTGGAATGAAAAAATCAAAGGTATCTTGACCTCTTAGAGAGCTATACTCGTTATATATTTGATGATAATAATCATTCTTGGGAAGCTCATGTGAAAAAGTGGGATAACTTCCAGCGCCAGATTTGGCTAAATTCATTCAATTCTTGTTTCCTCCCGTATAGGTCTACTCTACTGCAGCTTGTATCATTGCGCCAATCTCCATCTTTACGAGAGGCTTCTCCATGGGGACCACTGAGCGAGAATAGTCTAACTCTTCAATAGGAATTCATAAGAGAATCACTTTCGAGGCCTCTCGGATTGCCCATTCATGAAATAAGATGCAGGAGTTCTTTGCATCCGTAGAGAAGTCTCATATATGATTGAGAATTAGAATGTGGGTACTTGACTAGATGCTCCTCCATTGATCTTGGCTTGCTTCATTGCATTCCTTCCTTCTTTGTTTGATTCTTCAGGCATCTTCTGATCCGCTTGACATAATTTCCCTCTACTCAAAGTATTCCGCAGTATGTTCCTCCTTTCGTGGTTCTTCAGGTGCAACATTCATTATTAATCGAGCTCGGGGGCAATGCGTCTTTCCCATTGATCACCATGACTTGTCCTATCATTTCAGAGATTTTGATCTCATTCCCTCTGAGTTTTGAGTAGGGGGACCATTCTAAAAGGTTCTTCTTCTTCTGCTTTTCCCTATCTTACTAAGAATAATGAAGGGTTAGACAATCGATCAAAGGAATCCTCAAGTCGAAGTTCCAACAAACACCAAGAAGTATCCATTCGTAACACAAGGAAACCGCCGGAGGGGGATTGTCCTCCTCACTGACCCCAAAGAGGGTGGCTCTGTCGCTAAGCAGGCCGGCCGAAAGGACACCCAATGCCTAAAAAGACAAAAACCTACTTTCTTTCTGCTTAACACAAACTTTCCGGTCTTTCCTCAAGCACACAGGGATCAACCCTACGCACCGGGGATGAAGGGTAAAGGTCCCTTTAGCTTGTTGTACCGGAGTGGTTCATCGTCAAAAGAAGAACAATGGGTTGTACCATTTCCTATAAATGGATCGTTGGACTTTCTCGTCTAAAGATAGGGGTGAGCTATTTCACTATACAATGACCAGAACCATGGACCAATGACGTTGAAGAAGGAGAAGGAGAAGGAGTAGGAGGCTAGCCTTCCTTTC
>NW_019646626.1:9007-9752 GCF_002806865.2 Cucurbita pepo subsp. pepo
TTTTTTTTTTTTTTTTTTTTTTTTTTTTTTTTTTTTTTTTTTTTTTTTTTTATAAGAGTAGGGGCGGAATCGAAGCGAAGAAATTCTAAGTTCATGCCATGACGATCTATATGGAAGGGCAGTTTTGTTGATGCATTCGTGTTGAGAATGAAGAAGAAGAGAGATCCTCTTTTGAACAGGAAAATTTGGTCACGTACATCTTTGATTTGGCCGAAATTCGTTGATAGCTCCTTATGAATTTACAATGGAAAAACTTCTGTTCGTTGTTAGATCAATGAAGGAAGGGTTGGTCATAAATTTGGAGAGTTTGCTTCGACACGAAAATGAAGACTTTCAAGAACAAATATTGAACCAGGAAACAAAAGGGGAGAAAGTAAAGTCTAAGCGCATATGGCACGAAAAGGAAATCTGATTTCGCATTTCATATGCATTTTGATTTGAGAATAAAGTTCCAAGTAAAATAAGATATCTTATTCTATCAGAATTAGACGAGCCGCCTTTAGCATTTCTGGTAAGATAAGGAATCAACTACAAGGGGAATAAGATTCGGATTACCTTGTTGATCGAATATCTCAAGGCAAGAACATTTGATATGAATTCAACTGCTGACCCTTTGCATGTACCCGAAGGACCGATTACAAGAAGCAAGGTTAAGAAGATTCAAGAGGCCTATACATTGCATCTTCAAAAGCTAGCTAGTGTACAGGTTGAAACAAAGTCTTTTGAGCCCAAAAATCTTTATAGC
>NW_019646626.1:11600-23107 GCF_002806865.2 Cucurbita pepo subsp. pepo
CATAACATAACATATAGGAAGCATATCGATCCACAGACAATTCACACATATCAATATATATGACACGTGCAGAACCACAGGGCACGTGTCAACATAAAAAATAACCATGCCGATAGTAAGGTCACTTACCTTGCTCGCTTAAGTCATTGTCACAAATATATCTTTAATGAAAGTTCGATTTCGTCCTTTGAAATCCGAGTCAACCTATATGAGCTCATGACATCAGTTTCAAGTTTGAACTCTATAAAATTATTTCCTTAATTTACATTGGCCATCTTAAAATTCTAATCTTTTCTGTTAGACAAAATTTAAAGAAGCTCACTACCCTTGATAAAAATTCTGATCTTTTCTGTTAGACAAAATTTAAAGAAGCTAAAGTAACTCACTGCCCTCTAATATTTCCTTTATTGTTAAATACTGTTTAACAAATCTTTCCTCAATCTCCCTCCCTCTCTCTCTAATTTTTTTTTCATTCGGTAAATAGGTTTTTCAATTGTGTAAACAGATATTACTGTCCAATTTTAAGTACAGGCTACGATCTTTTGGTTTATAGATCTGCCACCTAAAATTTTATTGAATCTGTAACGACCCGACTTATCCTGACGGTAGCGGTTAGGGTCGTTATGAAAGAAAATGCGATTTGTTTGGAAAAAGGATGAAAATCATGCCGAATTTTATTAAAAATCACGTGCGGGGTACCCCTTTAAAATTTAGCAAAACAATGCCGCCTAAAGCTATTTAAAACAAAGAGAAAATTTAAATCAAAGAAAGTCTAATGTTGGCCGCCTAGTTCCCACAAACTAGGCATCCACATCATAGTTTAAATTATTACAAAAGAGTAGAAACGTCTCTCCCACAAAAATGAGACTACAAGAAAACATTAAAAAAAATCCTTGAATCGCCCCATGACTGACTTTGGTATCCTACTCGTCACCTCCGCGCCACAGCTTCGCCTAAAAAATCATTTAAAAAAAAAAAACAGGGTGAGTATAAAAATACTCAGTAAGGAACTCCCCTATTGGGGGTCAACATATGAATCGTCATAAGGCGATCAGCCAAAACCCGCAGCAGGTGATTGTTGCCACCACCCCCTCAACGCCACTTTCAATCCTTAAAGAGGATACTCCTAGTTGGTTACCAGAAACACACAGCGTGTAACCATTACCACGAGGACCTCACCTCCTTATTTCCTCCCATTGACTATCAACGGCTGGTTACCCGATACACACAGCGTGTAACCATTACTGGATAGTCCTTTCTAGAATCACCCCAAAGGTGACTAGTGGTGGCTAGTTACCCGAAACACACAGCGAGTAACTATTACCACAACCCAACTCATGGCTACCTACAAGCCCATTATGCAGGCAATAGACACATATCGTCAGACTGTCCAACCTAACCATATTACTCTACGATCCGAATAGACAACATTCCGATTACACAACCATCCGATTTCACAACCATGCGATTATACAACCATCAGAATATACGGCAATCAGAACATAAGACAATCAAAATATACGACAATCAGAACATAGGACATTCATAATACATAGCAATCAAGATACATGTCAACCAGGTTGCATAATATTACACACAGAGATCAGATTGTTCCCGGCAACGGGTTACCCAGCACCTAGCCCACAGACGATTCTGTTCGACCCATTTTCAAAAAAACAAAATGTTTATTTTCAACAGGCGAGTCCCTTACCTGAGGAGCTGCGTTCTTGGTGTTTCTTAATCAACGACGATCTGATTCCCCTCGAATCGAGCCTTCCTCCTACGTAGGCGTTGAACCTTTACTACGTCTAACCCTCTTGAGGTCGGTTTTGGCAACGACGATGTCGTTCCCTTGCGGCGGCGATGTGGTGCTGGGCGAATTTTATCTAATATGGGAAGGGGCACGGAACGGTGTGGAAACAATCGGCTGCGGGGCCGTGGCTGAAGGGAGAAACGTGAAACAAACAAAAAAAAAGGAAAAGAGAAGGAAGGGTGGCGGCTAGGGTAATGAGCTTTCTCCTACTGAACCCTAAGTTTATTTATTCATTATTTATTTATTTAATTTTTTTTGGTCGTGGGCCCAAAACGTGGGCCTTACATAATCTAACCTTATAACCTTATTTCGTATAACTAAAATACTAAAAAAAATCTAATAATTCTATATGGGATCTGATTATTAGGGAAAGAAGATTTGATCCTAAATTAATTTCTTATAATCATAACTATAAAGGAAAAGAAAATCTGAGATAGGATTTGACCGTAATAACTGACAAACTCTGAATCTCCAATCTGTTGAAAGTCATTTTACTTCTCAAATCTGACCATTGTTGTTTTTCTATTTCTTTCTTTTTTTGCATTAGCTTAAGATGGGTCGAGGAGAGATAATTGTGGGAAGGGAGGAGAGGTGGGGAAAGATTTTTTTTTTTTTTTAATTTTAATTTTAATTAATTAATTAATTATTATTATTATTATTTTAACTATTTTTTTTAATAATTTTTTTTATTTGTTTATTTGTTTATTTATTTTTGAGCTATTACATTCATTCTTTTTCAATGTGGCATGAATTGAAATATCTTCTGATAATTTCAACAATATTTTCTTCACATCTTCATTGAAGCATATTGAATGATTGATGTCTCTTGGTTCATATCAATTTCCATTTCGCGATTTGGATTTAGAGCGTGAATCTGTACATTCCTAAGAATCCGAAGAGGGGATCTCTTTCGATCTCAATTGAGACTCACCCCCACTTGGAAGGCTCGGGGGAACCTGTCCCCCGATCTCTTTCGAAAAACAAGGCGGCTCATCCCGCTAAACCGCTTACCACTCGAGAGCGCGAGAATGCTTCTTGCTCAAATTCTCAGGCTAGGGCTTGTCTGCTGCGGTATTACACCAACTACCACTTCTGGTTTCGGGTCTGCAACCATAAATTTGCGCAAACCTGATTTGGCTTTACAAAGAGCATGCGTCAAAAGATGCAAACAAAATTCTTCAAATAGCGGAGAAATTTCTCTAAAAAACCAAATCAATTCTCCATTTTCTCATTTCTCTTTTTCCTTAGTTAAGAGAGATGGAGGTGAATACTCCATTTAATCTCTCATTCATTGCTTATCTAACTTTGAAAAATGAAAGAAAAAAGGTTCTATGCATAAGGTTTTTTTAGTGCTAGAATTCACAAGAATCTCATCCTCTTTTGCATATTTCTGCAATAGGATAAAGGAAACCGATTGAGAAACTTGCATGGGACTGGCTATTCACTCACTTTTCTTCCAATGTGCAGCGATGAGGAGCCCACTAGTTGTTGGACTAACCTATGGTGTGTTCTAGCGAAGCATCGGGTTGTTGGTAAGGAGCGTGAGCGGGTGGGGGGCTCACATAAGCAAGTGAAGGAACCTTGTAAGACCTTGAAGAAGTGTGGCCCACACACGGCCAGGGGGGAAAGAAATGGGAGGGGGATAAGGAGAGCCTTAGCCCTGAGAATCGAATTCTAAACTGGCGTGACGCTGCTGGATGCTTCTAATCAATAAAACAGGAAGAGGAGTCAGCCAAAAAGAAAGACCACCAAAATTCATGACCACCAAATACGCATAGTGATTCGATCTTTTGATATCCCATTTTTGGAAAACCATTTTTGGGGGCTTCCACCTTACACACGGAAGATTGGATTGCCTGAATCACGAGTCAACTATACTGTGTTACGATCACCTCATATTGATAAAAAGTCCAAAGAACAATTTGAAATAGAAAGAAAGAAACAATTTCTGGTCATAAAAGCAGAAATGCATGAATTACGCAAGAAGTTCTTTCGGTTAAGACGCCGTGTGACTTGGAGGACATAAGATTGATTGGGCAAACAAAAAAGATTTTCGAACAGAATGCTCCTACCCCACCATGCCTGTCCCTTTACCTTACCTTAAGAAGAAATAGGGAGGTATGAAGCGTGGAAAACAATGCAATCAGTGTATGATACAACAGGTAACCTTAAGGATAAGGAGTGTCGGCAAAGATCTTGATTGATCAACGTGAGTGAACTGTGCTTAAACGCTTCATAAAATTTCACCGATAGGGAGATGAGCTGATGGATGAGTAGGTTTCCCCTTTCGATTCACGGAATTTGATTTGGGACACGATGGGAGTTTGCGTGCTGGTAGGAAAGAGATCACCGAGTATAGCACAAGATCGCCTTTTCTTGCTGCCATGGGGTCGACCTGTAAACAAGGTAAACCCAATGGGAACCAAAAAACGGGAGGGTACCGCATTGGGCAGAAGACGATCCAAAAAGCGAAGGCTCACCCTTATTATTAAGACTCACCCTAAAGTCAAAGAAAGAAGGATGACATAAAGATACCGATTGTTAGTGAAGAATGAGTGATTGAATGATTGATAAAAAGATTGTATTATGAAGAGCAAGAAGGCTTCTATATATACAGAGAATATATATATAAAAAAAAAATTAAAAAAATTAAAAAAATTAAAAATCTACCTAAAAATCTACACAAAATCTGGTAACAAAAGAGTAAACAAATCAAAACTAAATCAACTCTTAACGATAAGTTGATTTAGATACTAACTGACAACAATATATACAAACACGTGATCTTTAACACTTCTCCTTGTTTAGATGCTGTGAACTCCAAGCTTTTTCCTGAACACCCATCTTACTGCAATTATCTTTTTGTTTAGAGGTCGATCAACCAACTCCTAGGTTTTATATTTCTCGATCACCGAAAGGTCCTCCTCTGACAGGTGCATCATCAACCAAAGCGTCATGTCGTTCATCTTCAGACTCTTTTTGTCGTTCATCTTCAGACTCTTCTAGTCATTCATCTTTAGACTCTTCTAACATGCAAGCTTCAAATGGTGTAAGGTCCTTCACAATTTTTGTTGAAATTCGATCTTGCAAGTACAAAGCAGTGTTTGCTGCTTCTCCCCAAAAACGTTTTGGAAGATTCTTCTTATGAAGCATGCATCTTATCATCTCCATTATGAATCTATTCTTCCTTTCACTGATGTCATTCTGTTGAGGACTGTATGGTGCTGTCAATTGATGTTCAATTCCAGCATCTTCACAAGACCTGTTAAATGTTTCTGAAGTGTACTCCTTGCCATTATCTGATCCTATAGTCTGAATCAAACATGCACTTTCATTCTCAACTTTGGCTTTGAATTTCCAAAATACACCCACAATTTCTGACTTTTGCTTCAGCAAGAAGATCGAACACATTCTTGTTAGATCTGATGGTGTTAATATAACACATGCGGAAGCAATTTGGATCTTAGGCACTTTTAGAACATCAATTATAGTAAATAACTAGCATGTTCATAAGTATTAAAACTTAATGAGTTTAGATACTAACCTTTTGTAGTTCAAACTCCTTTTTCCTCACGAACCGGTTTCGAACCACCACTAGTGTCTTCTCCACTATCCTCCGGCCTTAGAACGGGATTGTGGAATCCGGTGAGTGACTAAACTTGGGAGGGATTTTGTATACGTGAAAGAGAGTGCTTGTGAGAGGTTTTTCATCAAGATGAAGAATCCCTTCCAAGTATCATGATCACTCTATTTAAAGAGTCAAGTTTGCATGTTCATGCAAACTTGAGATCACCAAATCTTGACACTTAAAATTCCACTCAAATGTTTGGGATTATGTGGCAAGCATGCATGTTTGAGTTAACCAAATTTTGACACTCAAAATTCCACTCAAACTTGTGGGGTTTATTTGGCAAACATGCAAGTTTGGTTAAACCAAATTTTGACACCTCAAAATTCCACTAACATGGATTTTTCCATTAAATGAAGTCAACATTTTGACTTTCTTCATTTTAATTCAACAATTAATTTGAATAATGAATTTCAAATTAAAGTAACATTAAATAATTAATTAAACTATTTAATTAATATTTAATATTAATTCAAATGCCAATCCCAATCAATTCCGACACATAATTGATTAAGATATTTAAATCTTATTTAAATATCTCAGATTCTCTCTTTTTGTTTAATTCGTAAATAAAACAAAAATGCGGTTAAATATATCGTATATATGTAGCGCATATTCCCTAATTTGAATTCGAACACTTCGAACTCACTCGTCACACTGTTCTATGGTTTAGTCCGATATGAGCTAGCAGAGGGACCTAATGGACCTATAGATCATGGGCTCCAACGATTCAAGATTAACCGATTAAACTCATTAACCTGGTTAACCAACATTCGTTAACTACTAGGACACTCCACTATAGCCTAGTAGTTGCACTCCCCTCACTATAGATATATTTCTGTCCATTTGATATAACCATGATTAGTAAGTCGATCCTTCACAGGTTGTTCGTAACTAGAGCTGGGTCAATTTACCGTTTTACCCCTGAAGTTACTTCTTGTTCCTTATGTCTCACTAATCCTCTAATGAACAATTGGTTTGTGGTCCAACCAATAAACCGAATCCCTCTCAGGCCAATGTAAGGGTGGGGCCCCTTATTCAAGACCTGGAGTCAGTGCTTAAGGGAACTACCTCTCTTCTATCCCTAAAAGTGGGTAGGAGTGAATTCCATCTTGCACCCCACGTCCCCAGCCATTCACCCAGTCTTACCCCTGAAATGGGAAGCCTATTGAGTCGGCGAACGAGAGCCACTCTCACCCATGCAAATCTAAGGATAATTCTGAATAAACAGGAGTTCATGGTTAGCTCAGGATTAAAACCGAGTTACCTAGGTTATCGAATGAAAAGAAAATTAGTCTCAACAGTAAACGACATTATAAAGTGATAGTGGTTTTCTTCATGGTCCGATCTTATGCAATACTCATTGCATAGGACACCCCTACTCACATGTCTTCACATGTACAATTTAGTGATCACATTGTTTATATCATATACAAAAGTGGGCCGCATTCGTAGTGTCCCCAGAATAAGGTACGAATGAGAGGGGAAGGAAGAATGGAAAGGGGGGTGGGGAAAGTCCAGAAAGCTCTCACTTTATTGATGGGACATTTTGATGTCCTTTTCCTCTCACCCCGGTTTTGGTTCAGGAAAGGGTCAACACAAGGATCTTACTTCGAAGCAATCTCTGGAGTTTTCGATTATCCGAACGGGACTTGCAAGAAAATAGGATATTGAGCTCCAAATATACGCTATTGGGATAGGATGACTCCTACTGGCTCTCCCCTTGTAAGAACCACACGTGCGAGTTACCCTACATACAGCTCAAGTGGCGAAGGCCCTTTCCTTTGCGCTTGGTAAGCGCTTCGCTTTAGCCAAGCTTACTGCTAGCCTATCAGCTAGAGCCAAGCTTCGACCGCGAATGCTCATCGCTTCTGGATGCCTTATTCCATCACCCGAGATCCAAGTCAGCACCGAAAAAGATTTCTTTCTTCCTCACGACTGGGTCGGCTTGGAAGCAAGCTACCTGTCGCCTATTTCACCACCTTTTTTCTTATTAGTCAGATAGGTTGCCCTTTTCTCTAATAATCAGTGTTAAAGATCACCTGTTTGTTTAGATTGGTGTCAGTTAGTATGTGATTAAATCTCCTTATCGTTAGGATTTGATTTAGTTTTGATTTGTTTACTAATTTGTTACCAGATTTTTGTGCAAATTTTTTGGTAGATTTTTTTAATATCTTTTTATATTCTCTGTATATATATAGAGCCTTCATGCTCTTCATAATACAATCTTCTTATCAACCATTCAATCACCCATTCTTTTACTAACAAATTTGTATCAGAGCTGTCTTCTTAAGGGATTTGTGAAATCAAAATGGGAGGAGAATCCAGTTTTTTAGCGGTTGCACCACCAGTCTTCGATGGAGACAATTATCAAATGTGGGCAGTTCGTATAGAGACCTATCTGGAGGCTTTGGATCTTTGGAAAATAATAGAAGAGGATTACGAGATCCCTTAACTTCCAGCAAATCCTACTATAGCACAAATCAAAGCATAGAAGAAAACGAAGACAAGAAAATCAAAGGCAAAAGCTTGCCTATTTGCAACTATATCTCAAATGATCATGCGAATAATGTTCCTCAAAACAACAAAGGAAATCTGGGATTCCCTCAAGGCTGAATAAGAAGGAGATGAGAGGATTCGTGGAATGAAAGTCTTGAATTTGATTAGGGATTTCGAGTTGTAGAAGATGAAGGAGTCTGAGTCGGTGAAAGTACTCTGACGAACTACTCAACATTGTCAACAAGGTGAGATTGCTTGGTTCTGTGTTAAATGATTCCAGGATCATTGAAAAGTTGCTGGTCACTGTCCTAGAGAAGTTTGAAGCCACATTACTACTCTAGAGAACACCAAAGACTTGTCAAGGATTTCTCTTACAGAACTCTTGAATGCTTTACAAGCACAGGAGAAAAGGAGGTCTATGAGGCAAGAAGAGGTGATTGAAGGTGGCTTACTTGTTAAGCATCAAGACAACAGCAGGTATAAAAGTAAGAAAAATTTCAAAAACCAATCGACGAATGGAGATTCATCTGCCAATTATCAGAAGATAAAAGAAGGAGGTTCCAAAATATCTTATCCACCATGCCGCCATTTTGAGAAGAAAGGTCATCCACCATACAAGTGTTGGAGAAGATCTGACGGCAAATGCTCTGAATGCAATCAACTTGGACATGAAGCTGTGATCTGCAAAGTCAAAGGTCAGGTGAAAAAAGTAGATGCACATGTAGTTGATCAAGAAGAAGAAGATCAATTGTTTGTGGTCACTTGTTTCTCAAGCAAAGAATCAAGCGAGAGCTGGTTGATTGAAAATGGGTGCACAAATCATATGACATATGACAATGAGTTTTTTGTGAAATTAAGAGATACCGAAGTCAAGAGAGTGAGGATTGGCAATGGTGAACACTTGGAAGTCAAGGGAAAAGGCACAGTAGCTATAACAAGCTACGAAAGTACAAAATTTATTCCAGATGTTTTATTTGTACGTAAAATTGATCAAAATCTCTTAAATGTTGGTCAGTTACTTGATAAAGGCTATAAAGTGTTGTTTGCAAATAAGTAGTGCTTGATAAGAGATGCTAGTGGCAAAAACTTGTTCAATGTCAAAATGAAAGAAAAAAACTTTGCTCTAAATCCGATGGAGACAGAGAAGATGACCTTTATATCCAGAGCTAGTGCCTGAGATTTGTTTGTGTGTGTGATTTATTTCACAAATTAGTGAGATTTATTTAACAAATTAGTATCAGAGCCAATGGCGAATGTGATGGGTCAAATGCCGCTACCACGATTAACGAAGACAAACTACGAGAATTGGAGCATCCAAATATAAGCTTTTCTAGATTCTCACGATGCATGGGAGGTGGTCGAAGATGATTTTGAAGATCCAAAAGATACCACGGGTTATACGGCGACACAAAACAAGGCGTTAAAAGAGTTGCGATCAAAGGATAAGGCAGCATTATACATGTTGTTCCGAACTGTTGACGTGTCGAGCTTTGAGAAGATTGCCAGTGCAACTACTTCAAAAGAAGTGTGGGACACTTTTGGAAAAGTGTTCAAAGGAACCGATCGAGTCAAGCAAGTGCGTCTCTAAACTCTTCGTGGTGAGTTGGAGAGCATGAAGATGAAGGAGTCGGAAAATGTATCTGACTACATCACGCGTGTATAGACTGTGGTAAACCAACTCAATCAAAACGGAGAAATGTTACCCGAGACGTGGGTTGTGGAGAAGATCTTGAGGTCATTAACCAACAACTTCAAGAATGTTGTATGTGCGATAGAAGAGTCAAAGGACCTAGCGACGTTCATGGTTGATGAGCTCACCGATTCTCTCGAGGCACACGAGCAACGTAAGAAGAAGAAGGAGGAAACACTCGATCAAGCACTTCAAACCAAGGCATCAATCAAAGATGAAAAGGTACTCTACTCTCAAAATTTCAAGGTAGAGGTTGTGGTCGTGGAAGTTACGAAAATGGTCGAGGTGGTCAAGGCAGCAGTTATGAAGAACATTATAAGGAGGAGAAACAGTCGAGCCAAGCAAAATGGAGTAGAAGAAGACGCAGTCAAGGAAGAGGCAGCCGATCAATTTATTTCAACATTAAATGCTACAAATGTCAAAAATATGGTCACTATGCGAATGATTGTAACTTCGACAAATTTTGCAATTGTGGCAGAGTGGGGCATTTTACAAGAGATTTTCGAGCCGATAAAAGGGTGGAAGAAACGATCAACTTAGCTTTGGATGACACAACAAACGAAGGTATTCTCTTGATGGCCCAAAATGAAGATATGAAAGAAAAAGAACACGGTGGCACGAAAGACGATGGCGGTAGTCGTGAGGCAGTGGAAGACGTTGGAAATGAGGTGATACGCAACGGATTTGGCAAAATCGCGATATCGGAGACGAGAAAATCGAAGAAGGATGAACAACTGGATAACAGAGAGCTTGAGCTCGAAGAGAGAGAGCTTCAACGGCGGGAAACGAAATTTGAGGAAGAACGAAGAAAGAGGATGAGAAAATGGAAGAAGAAAAGATGGAATGGAGAGAAAGGATGATAGAAATGCATATTGAACATGAGAAACAAATGATGCAAATGCAAGCCGCAATCCCTTCAAAATTCCAAAACAATGGCGAAGAAGAAGCCCACGTAATTAGTGAACGAGCAAAAAAAACTACCGGATCATGAGGAGGAGAATAGAGATTCAGAGAAACAATTCAAAACTATCGTGGATAAATCTGTGGAGAAGTCTCAGTTGCAGACGTTGAAATAGCTGAATGGGCACCTTTCAAAGGAGAAAGTAGAGAATGAAAAAGAAAAGAAAGATTTAGAACTGGAGATTGAAAGGTTAGAGAAGGAAGTGGTTGAGCTGAGTGAGAGTTTGATATGAACCAAGAGACATCAATCATACAATATGCTTTAATGAAGATGGGAAGAAAATATTTTTGAAATTATCAAAGATATTTCAATTAATGCCACATTGAAGAAGAATGAAGTTTCATGTTATAAATTTTGGGTGGATTACAATTTAGAGTAATTTAGAGTTATTGTATTTCATTAATGTATTTTAAGACTTTTAATTTACTTTAGGTTACAATTACATAATGGTTAATTATGGCCATTAAGTATGAATGTTACAACTCTTGGAATGCCTTTAATAGTTTTATTTTGAGGCTATATAAAGCCATGTATGTTGTATTTGTAGGAAGACTTGGAAAATATAGTAAAATGAGCATTTGTGTTTTTCTTTAGCCAATGGCTAAGTTTCTTTGCAGTTCTATGTAGTTTAGGTTGCATGTAGAATCATTCAAGCTCGACATGATCAATCTTGCTTGTGAAGTGATTCGAATCTCACGCAAGTGTTCTTGCCTTGAGATATTTGATCAACAAGAATCATTCAAGCTAGACATGATCGATCTTGCTTGTGGAGTGATTTGAATCTCAAACAATGTTCTTGCCTTGAGATATTCGATCAACAAGGTAATCCGAATCTTATTCCCCTTGTATTGATTCCTTATGTTATCACTACAAGGGGAGTAAGATTTGGATTACCTTGTTGATCGAATATCTCAAG
>NW_019646626.1:23909-29435 GCF_002806865.2 Cucurbita pepo subsp. pepo
AAAAAAAAATAATAAGAGAATTAAAAGAGATAAGCGCAATGAAACATATATCCGATCTTGAGCCTAAAGCTCTGATACCAAAATGATATGGAAATCAACCCAAGGGAAAGTATGGAACGGATTACCTTGATGATCAAGATCAAGAGTAAAGAAAACTCGTTTCTAAACTCGTGATTCGAATCACTCCACAAGAGGTTTGATCAATACCACTTGAATGACTCTACATGCAAGTTCTAAACACAAGAATTTGCAAAGAAAGTTTAGCTCTCAACAAAGCTAAAATAGAACTTCTATTCTTAATTCCAAAATATGATGTCTAATCAAAGAAAAGAAGGCTTTATATGGCCTTTACAACCTTAACCTATGTGATACATAACTCCCAAATTAAATGGGCTAGTAAATGAAAAATACCCATAACCTCCATATTAAAATGGCTAGTTAATGGTGGAATATAGTAACCTATGTGGGTTACAATATAACTATAACTCCTATATTTAAAACTAGTTTAAATATGACAAACAAATAGTTAAACTATAATTAAATAATGCAATTAATAAAATGTGCTTATTGACTCATCCTTGGACTAGTTTCATAAATTCAGCGGAGTTCAATAAATGCAACTTAAAGTGCATTTAATTCATCTAATTCTTGAAGCTCAACTTTGCACAACATATAAGGGAGGTCTCTAGCATCTTCTAGAATTTCCTTTGATGAGCTCACCATAGCTTGAATATAACTGTATAAGATTTGTTGTAGCTTCTTCGCTCTCGTCCTTGTAATTGGACCTTGAGGCATGGAAATTCCTTGGTCATGGTTCATATCAGGAATGATCAGGCTTGTTGATTTAGAATAGAATGTCGGTGAAATATAAACTAGTAAAAGAGTTCTAAAATTGAAACAATAATTTGAAAACCTTAATCCGAACCTTTTGAATTACGTTCTACAAAAACCGAGTAATAAGTGACATTTTAAGAAATTTTTGTGGGGGGTGATTAGGCTTGATGATTTAGAATAGAATTTCAAAGAAACAGAGTGTATAAAATAGTAAACTAATGCTTAAAATCGAAACCCTAATTTGGGACATTCGAAGCACATGCAAGAAAAAAACCGAGTAATACTAGATGTTTATCTAATTTTTTTGTGGGGAATGATCATGCTTGATGATTTAGAATTGAATGTCAAAGAAACATAGGGTATAAAACAATAAAAGAGTGCGTAAAATTGAAAACCCTTATCTAGGTCGTATGAAGCACGTGCGAAAAAAATCGAGTAACGCTATACGTTTGTCAAAATTTTTGTGGGGAATGATTAGGCTTGATGATTTAGAATAGAATGTCGAAGAAATGGAGTGTATAAAATAGTAACAGAGTGCTTAAAATTGAAACCACAATTTGGAAATCCTAATACGGAACGTTTGAAGTACGTGCTACAAAAACAGAGTAATAGGTGACATTTTAAGTAATTTTTGTGGGGAATGATTAGACTTGATGATTTCGAATAGAATTTTGAAGAAACAGAGTGTATAAAATAGTAAATGATTGCTTCAAATCGAAACCCTAATCCGGGACGTTTGAAGCACTTGCAAAAAAAAAAAAAATCGAGTAACACAAGTTCTTTTTCAAAATTTTTGTTGGGAATGATCAGGCTTGATGATTTAGAATATAATGTGTTAGAAACATAGGGTATAAAATTGTAAAAGGGTACATAAAATCGAAAACCTAATTTAGAGATCTTAATCTAGGACGTTTGAAGCACGTGCGAAAAAAACTGAGTAACGCTCGACGTTTTCTGAAATTTTTGTTGGAAATGATCAGGCTTGATGATTTAGAATAGAATGTCGAAGAAAAGGAGTGTATGAAATAGTAAAAGAGTGCTTAAAATTGGAACCACAATTTGGAAACCCTAATCCGGAACGTTTGAAGTACGTGCTACAAAAACTGAGTAATAGGCGACATTTTTAGTAATTTTTTTGGGAAATGATTAAGCTTGATGATTTCGAATAGATTTTCGAAGAAAGAGAGTGTATAAAATAGTAAAAGATTGCTTAAAATCAAAACCCTAATCCAGGACGTTTGAAGCACGTGCCAAAAAAAACCGAGTAACACTAGATGTTTTTCAAAATTTTTGTAGGGAATGATCGGGCTTGATGATTTAGAATAGAATGTCGAAGAAAAATAGTGTATAAAACAATAAAAGACTGCGAAAATCGAAAACCTAATTTTGGAAATCCTAATCTGGGACGTTTGAAGAATGTGCTAAAAAACCGAGTAACACTAGACATTTTTTGAAAATTTTGGAAGGAATTATCATGCTTGACGACTTAAAATAGAATGTCGTAGAAACATAGTGTATTCATGAATAGAGTGCTTTAAATCGAAACCCTAATTTGGAAACCCTAATCCAAGTCGTTTGAAGATCGTGTTAAATAAATTGAGTAACGGTTGACGTTTTTTAAAATTTTTGTGGGGAATGATCAGGCATAATGATTTAGATTAGAATTTCGAAGAAACAGAGTGTATAAAATAGCAAAATAGTGCTTAAAATTGAAAACCTAATTTGGAAACCCTAATCTAGGACGATTCGAGCATGTGCTAAATAAACTGAGTAACGGTCTACGTTTTTCAAAATTTTTGTGAGGAATGATTAGGCATAATGATTGAGAATAGAAATTCGAAGAAACGGAGTGCATAAAACAGTAAACGAGTGCTAATAATCGAAACCCTAATCTTGGACGTTGGAAGCATGTGCAAAAAAATCCGAGTATCGCTTGACGTTTGTCAAAATCTTTATCAGGAATGATCATGCTTGATGATTTGAATAGAATGTCGAAGAAACGAAGTGTATAAAATAGTAAAAGAGTGCTTAAAATTGAAACCATAATTTGAAAACCCTAATCTTGAAGGTTTGAAGTACGTGCTATAAAAACCGAGTAATATGCGACATTTTAAGAAATTTTTGTGGGGAATGATTAGGCTTCATGATTTAGAATAGAATTTCAAAGAAACAGAGGGTATAAAATAGTTAACGATTGCTTAAAATCGAAACCCTAATCCGGGACGTTTAAAGCACGTGCAAAAGAAAAAAAAAAAACCCCAAGTAAAACTAGATGCTTTTCAAAATTTTTGTTGGGAATGATCAGGGTTGATGGTTTAGAATAGAATGTCGAAGAAACATAGGGTATAAAACAATAAAAGACTGCGCAAAATTGAAAACCTAATTTGGAAACACTAATCCGTGACGTTTGAAGAACATGCTAAAAAACCGAGTAACACTTGACGTTTTTTTAAATTTTTGGAAGGAATGATCAAGTTTGACGACTTAGAATAGAATGTCGTAGAAACGTAGTGTATAAAACATGAATAGAGTGCTTAAAATCGAAACCCAAATATGGAACCCCTAATCCAGGACGTTTGAAGCACGTGATAAATAAACTGAGTAACGGTTGACATTTTTAAAATTTTTTGCGGGGAATGATCAGGCATAATGATTTAGATTAGAATTTTGATGAAACATAGTGCATAAAACAGNACAAATATGGAAACCCTAATCCAGGACGTTTGAAGCACGTGATAAATAAACTGAGTAACGGTCGACATTTTTAAAAAATTTTGCGGGGAATGATCAAGCATAATGATTTAGATTAGAATAAACCAGTAAAAGAGTGCATAAAACAGTAAAAGAGTGCTTATAATCGAACTCTAATCTGGGACGTTTGAAGCACGTGCAAAAAAAATCCGAGTACCGCTCGACATTTGTCAAAATTTTTGTCAGGATTGATCAGGCTCGATCATTTATAATAGAATGTCAAAGAAACGGAGTGTATNAGACTTTTGAAGCACGTGCAAAAAAATCCGAGTACCGCTTGACATTTGTCAAAAAAAAAAATATGGGATTGATCAGGCTTGATGATTTATAATAGAATGTCAAAGAAACGGAGTGTATAAAATAGTAAAAGAGTGCTTAAAATTGAAACCATGATTTGGAAACCCTAATCTGGAACGTTTGAAGTACGTGCTATAAAAACCGTGTAATAGGCGACATTTGAAGAAATTTTTGTGGGGAATGATTAGGATTCATGATTTAGAATAGAATTTTGAAGAAACGGAGTGTATAAAATAGTAAACGATTGCTTAAAATTGAAACCTTAATTTGGGAAGTTTGAAGCATGTGCAATAAAAAAACAAAAACGGAGTAACACTAGATGTTTTTCAAAATTTTTGTGGGGAATGATCAGGCTGGATGATTTAGAATAGAATGACGAAGAAACGTAGGGTATAAAACAGTAAAAGAGCTCATAAAATCAAAAACATAATTTGGAAACCCAAATTCAGGACGTTTGAAGCACGTGCTAAAAAATCGAGTAACACTCGACGTTTTTCGAAATTTTTGGAAGGAATGATCAGGCTTGATGTCTTAAAATAGAATGTCGTAGAAACATAGTGTATAAATGTAACGACCCAAAATTTTCTACTTAATTTAAGGTCGCTACTGTATACATACCATAAATAAGGAATGCGGAAGACTTCATTTAAATTCCATAAAACATAACCTTTAACTTAAAACACAGCCATGGACTTACGGGTTTGAAAACATCTTTAAAATGACACAACAAAAGACCCAAAATAAAATAAATAAGCGTTTAAGTTTAAAACATCCTATTCTAGCCTAAATCTAAGAAAATAAATACCACTATCCTATGCATGTGCCATGATCTCGAGTTGCGATGTCGTCGTCAGCCGTACAGGAATGCCTTGCCTTAACCTGAAAAATGTAGTAGCACATGACTTGAGTATTTAAAGAAATACTCAGTAAGTGACCCCACTATTGGGGTTAAATGCAACAATCACATGCAATGAAATGATGGGACCTATCTTTCGTTTCGTTTCGTTTTCCCTATGATGTTGTCCTAATGGGCAATCGTGGACGTGTACCATATACTCTACACACAATCCATACGTGCGAGTATGGGCTCACTAGCTAGTTCGCACACCGCTGGGCCACTTTCCTTATCTGGTGGGCATACTCTGGGAGCTTCTTATGCCGAGAGCAGCTAGAACTAGTAGCCGTCATGGCAGCGCTATGCAAAGCATAACGATCGTTGTCCTGCCATTGGATGTACGCGTCCGTATCCTCGTGATGGGATAGGGGTATCCCCCCTGATGCATGAACACACATAATGCATGAGGTTCTCACTACTTCTACAATTTCATTATCCTTTAATACAACCCCGCTAGCATTAAGTACATATCATATCATTTTTCATATCGTTTCAGATATCGTTCATCATTCATATCATATTGTTTCTCGTTCTTCCGTTCTCAAATCATACATAATTCTAACGGGGTTATATTTCATGTCATTTATCGTAATTTCATGTCATTCATATCATGCTGTATACACACAATTTAAGAGACCTAACATAACGTTCTATGCTTTTAACATAACATTTCATCATATACACATCATACCATGACATATTGCATCACAATGTATCATATCATAAACAAGTCATAACGTAAACACTTC
>NW_019646626.1:29763-33666 GCF_002806865.2 Cucurbita pepo subsp. pepo
GCTTAAGTCGTTGTCACGAATATATCTTTAATTAAAGTTCGATTCCGTCCTTTGAAATCTGAGTCCACCTATATGAGACCATGACATTAGTTTCAGGTTTGAACTCTACAAGATTATTNAGTCCACCTATATGAGCCCATGACATTAGTTTCAGGTTTGAACTCTACAACATTATTTCTCTAATTTACATTGGTCCATTGTTAAAAGTCTGAAATGTTATATATCTATAATTATATTTTTATTAAAAATCTTATTTTTCATACGGTTGTACAAGAAAGTAGATACAGCATTTCAAGTTATTCTAGGCTTTACTACTCTATGTGTTTACCATGTGTTTACCTTTCTCTCTATATTTAGTTTGTGGTTTTTAATTCCCATTTTTTTTATCTGTTTCTTTGTAATTTTGTTCTCATCCATTCCAAATTTCTAGTATCTCTGTTTCCAAATCTTTCCTTATCTCAGTGTTTCCTATTCAGAAGTTTTCTTGACAAAATTTTTAATCTATTCATTTGGCTATTGATAAAAATTTAATCTAATATTAGTAATCTGACGTGATTGACTAGAATCGTATAAATGATTGACATTTAGTTTCTAACTCAAAGCTAGATTATTGTAATAATTCAATGAAGATCTAACTATAATTGGCTGTGATTTCTAAAATATAGGATAAAAGAAAATGAAGATTTAATATATACCTTGTTGATCAGATCTATCTTCACGTAAATCTACGGTGAATCTCAACCGGGTAAAAGGTCATTCTCATTCTCATATTTTTTTTTTCTCAAGTAAATCTGACCATTATTGTTTTTCTTTTTCTTTTTGTAGTAACTGTTACTCTGGAGTAAGGATAGGTTGAGGAGAGATAATTGTGGGAAAGGATGAGAGGTTAGTGGAGAGAAGGGGGAAGGTTGTTATTTATTTATTTATTATTATTATTATTATTATTTTATTTTTATTTCTTTATTTCTTTATTTATTTTTGGGCTATTACATTATATCCTTCTAAACAAACTTTCGTCCCCGAAAGTGTTTTAATTTTGGAATAACTCGGGTCCTTATTCTAAGAGTTCTTTGTTAAGTCTTCAAGTACCACTAAGTAAAAATTCTTAACAAGTATACCCTAATCCATATGAGTCATAACATTTATCACTTTGTTGTATTCATAAAATCTTTGATTCCTTATAAGGTGACTAGTCAAATAGTTAGGTATTTTAAATCTTAATTCATACTCCAAAATGGTCTTTTGGTCATTAAACCCCAAATCTTGGTTTAATTCTTCGACATATTCCAATGGCCTTGTAACTTTGTGTAATCCCTTTACTGATATAAGGCTCCTCATCAAATTTCATGTCATTTAGAGGTCACTTTGGTCATAAACTAGTGGTACGTAATCATAGGGGCATTTTGGTCATTTTACACCTACACTTGGTTTAGGCCGTTATCATAACCTAATGGTCACAAATTTCGTACATAACCTTATCGTGCCATATTGAGTCTTCTTCTAAAATTTCATGGACAACATAATTCATCTAAGGTTTGTGGCTCAGACACTTCATTGAAATAAATGTTCATGTGTACAATAAGGTTGGAAAACTTACATAGTTATTCACTTTTTTATTTTTTATTTTTTTACCACGATTCCATCTACTGGATCAATAGTTTTACTAGTTTGTGATTTACAATGTTCTCCAAATCATATTTTCTACCCTTAGCTAAAGGTTAACTAATTGACTTGTTTGTTTATACATCCTCAAAATCTCATTTTAAAATATGGGATCTGCCTACCCAAGAAAATTGTTGGTAAAACTCCAAAATGACACTTTCTTTTGAACTAAATTCTTTCCTCTCCTTATCATTAAAGAAAGACAACGAAAAATTTCAGGGTAAAAACCTTCTCGAGAATTTCTCTTAAGATTCGAACCCATAGCTGACGATAGAACTAGAATAGATATTTTTTGTTTCCTACTCACACGCACTCATAACTTTGTTTCTCGATCAATCTCTAATTCTAATATTCCTCCCCAATCAGATATTATGGTGCCAATATAGATCAAAATTTTGTTATAGTCCAATTCTAGCCGGTAATAGATACCGGGACTTTGCAATATTTGACTGATCACGATTCTATATAGTTCATTTACTATAGAAGTTCCAGGGAATTCATTAGAGGAATGTTTTCAATTAAAATGGTTGGTTCTCTATATTTTTAATAATTAAAAAAAGAAAAAAAGAATTGTTTTCCTTTCCTCATTATTGTTTGTATTTGTATTCTTTGTAAGTGTCCACTTGATTTGGTTCCTCATTAAGGTCTCATCTCTGTAGATGAATTCCATACACAAATTTGCCTATTTCCCCCACAAAATCAAGAAATTTGTAATATTTCTTCTTTTTCGCTACCTACCTCAATTCTAGTAAATTTTTGGAGTCAAAATCATGACATGAAACTGGTTAAAAAAACTCCACCCTAGCCCAATGCAGATTGAATGCACTAGAAATCATATGGATCTATAANAGCACTACATTGAAATAAATGTTCATGTGTACAATAAGGTTGGAAAACTTACATAGTTCGTCACCTTTTCCCTTTCCTTTTTTTTTTTTATACTATGATTCCATCCACTGGATCAATAGTTTTACTAGTTTCTGATTTNCAAAGGCATCACAACCCTTTCAATGCCTTGTACTATCAAGAATGGGCTTAACAAAATTCTCTTATAAAAATTGNCAAAATCTCATTTTAAAATATCGGATCTCCGCCTGCACAAGAAAATTGTTGGTAAAACTCCAAAATGACACTTCCTTTTGATCTAAATTTTTTCCTCTCCTTATCATTAAAGAAAGACAACGAAAAATTTCAGGGTAAAAACCATCTCGAGAATTTCTCTTAAGATTCGAACCCATAGCTGATGATAGAACTAGAATAGATCTTTATGGTGCTGGTATAGATCAAAATTTCGTTATAGTCCAATTCTGACCGGTAATAGATACCGGGGCTTTGCAATATTTGACTGATCACAATTCTATATAGTCCATTTACTATAGAAGTTCCCAGGGAATTCATTAGAGGAATGTTTCCAATTAAAATGGTTCGTTCTCTATATTTTTAATAATTAAAAAAGAGAAAAAAAATTGTTTTCCTTTCCTCATTATTGTTCGTATTTGTATTGTTTGTAAGTGTCGACTTGATTTGGTTCCTCATTAAGGTCTCATCTTTGTAGATGAATTCCATATACAAATTGGCCTATTTCCCCACAAAATCAAGAAATTTGTAATATTTCTTCTCTTTCGCTACCTACCCCAATTGTAGTAAATTTTTGGAGTCAAAATCATGACATGAAACTGGTTAAAAACTCCACCCTAACCCAATGCAGATTGAATGCACTAGAAATCATATGGATCTATAAACGACTTACCGTATTTGATTTTTGGTCAAGCTAGAGTTTGAGAATTTGGTAACTTTCATTGGAAACATTGTCAAATAGGCTTTTCTCTTGGTATACCTTATCTAGTATAACCCAAAACTAATGTTCCTATAACCATATTTAAGCATGGTGGATATCCTCAGATGCCATAAACTTGGGATACTTGATAATCAAACTTAACATGATAGTTTTGAAACTTTAACTATAGTAATACCTTTTAACCACGTTGACATTGCTTAAAAAAAATTGATTGGTAATTTTCTACAACAATTTGTTTATGTTGAGCTTCCTAAGTGCATTCGTATACCCTAAAGAGTATTACCACAAAACTTCTAGTTGATTTAGAGACAATGTCCCACTCTAGTCCTCGTGTATCCCCCACTCAAGTTCATCTTAAATCATGGTTTCTTAAATTGAAGGTATCTTAACTGTAATAGCCCAAAAATAAATAAAGAAATAAACCAATAAACATAATTAGAAAA
>NW_019646626.1:35281-36324 GCF_002806865.2 Cucurbita pepo subsp. pepo
CCTTACAAATACAACATACATGGCTTTATATAGCCTCAAAATGAAACTATTAAAGGCATACCAAAAGTTGTAACATTCATACTTAATGACCATAATTAGCCATTATGTAAATGTAACCGAAATTAAATAAAAAGTCTTAAAATATAATAACTCTAAATTACTCTAAATTGTAACCCACCCAAAATTTACAACAATCAAACTTCATTCTTCTTCAATGTAGCATGAATTGATACATCTTTTGATAATTTTGACAACCTTCTCTTCACATCTTAATTAAAGTATATTGTATGATTGATGTCTCTTGGTTCATATCAGATTCGAATCTCAATCAAGTGTTCGTCTTGCCTTGAGATATTCGATCAACAAGGTAATCCGAATCTTATTCCCTTGTAGTGATTCCTCATCTTATCATTTGAAATAGTAAAAGAGTGCTTAGGGTATAAAACAATAAAAGAGTGCTTAAAATCGAAAACCTAATTTGGAAACCCTAATCCGGGACGTTTGAAGCACGTGCTAAAAACCCGAGTAACACTGAATGTTTTTCGAAATTTTTGGAAGGAATGATCAGGCTTGATGACATAGAATAGAATGTCGTAGAAACATAGTGTATAAAACATGAATAGAGTGCTTAAAATCGAAAGCCTAATTAAACTTTGTAACCGTCGACGTTTTTCAAATTTTTTGTGGGGAAGGATAAGGCATAATGATTTAGAATAGAATTTCAAAGAAACGGAATGCATAAAATAATAAAAGAGTGCTTATCATCGAACCCCTAATCCGAAAACCCTAATTTGGGACGTTTGAAGCAAGTGTGACAAAACCGAGTAACGATCGACGTTTTTCAAATTTTTTATGATGAATGATCAGTTAGAATAAAATGTCGAAGAAACTGAGTGTATAAAATAGTAAAAGAGTGCTTAAAATTGAAACCATAATTTGGAATCCCTAATACAGAACGTTTGAAGTACGTGCTACAAAACCTGAGAAATAGGCGACATTTTACGAAATTTTTGTGGGAAATGATTAGGCTTGATGATTTAGAA
>NW_019646627.1:0-10358 GCF_002806865.2 Cucurbita pepo subsp. pepo
AAATACAGGTAAAGAAAAGAAAGCAAGAGCAAGGAGTTTACTGTCGGGCAAGGGCAACAAGGAGAAGGAGGCAGACAAGCCAGACGAGACACTTGACAGTTCCAGCAGGTAAAGAAAGAAGAGAGAACAGAGAAGAGAACGAGTGAAATCAAACACACCTATTCTCTATGTTACAGAGTGAAAGAACAGAAGCGAAGGAACAAAGAAAGAAAGAGTTAGAGAGTCAAGGGTCAGGCAGGAGGGGAGGAGCCAAGCAAAGTAGAATTAATCTTTCCTTAAACAAACCTCTGACTCAAAGAAAGAAAGAAACAACACACCGATTTAGAACCAACTCAGTGAAAGAAAAGAGCTAGTTCAACCCCGTTCAGGTAAGGTCGTATCGGAAAAGAAAAGGAAAGGGGCAGGTTACAGAGGTCTAGGATAGGATCATTAATCACATGCATTCTTTGATTCTTCTTCTTTCTATAAAGGTTAAGAAAATAGCTAATAACTTGACCTCCTTCAATCAGGTAGGAAACGGGCAAGGGAAGGAGTTCGGTTCAGTACTCTCTTCTTTCCTCAACTCTAAAGAAAGATGATTGAGCTGATCTTTCTCTCTCTTAGGTTACAGTTAAAGAATACTGAATGGACTACAACAAACAAACAACAGATAAAAGGGAAGGGGCAGGGGAAGGTACATTAATGCAGGGGAAGGAAGAAACCATTAATGCAGGGGAAGGTACNTAGGGGCAGGTTCATCAGTTTCTCTTTCATTGAGTCTTAAGAATAATCAATAGGTGAAAGAAAAGAGCTAGTTCATTCATATGCTTTACCTTCTGAAAGAGTGAAAGAAGTAATAGTTCAGGACAGAAGGGAAGATGCTTTAACCTTAACCACCTATTTAACGAGTTAAAGCAAGAAAGGAATAGAATAGAGACTCAGGGGAAGGAGAATTTATAAGGAGTTGAGAAACACTTGAGAATCCATACAGCCTATTTACTTCAATCAGACAGAGGAAAGAAAGCACAGAGAACAGAAGGACAGGACAGAAGGGAAGATGCTTGACTTTCACCTTGTTCCGGAAGGGAATATCGTGAAAGAAGAATAGTACAGCAGGGTTTCGCTTTAGTCTTAGTTTACAGTTCAAGAATAGGTGAAAGAAGCAAGAAGTATGTATAGTATAGGTCAGGTAATACACTAGACAAAAGGAGTCAAGTAAGTAGAGTAGGAGTAAGGAGAGTAGGAGTAAGGAGTAGGCAGAGGAGAGAGGAGTAGGATTAGTTAAAGAATGAATCTTGTTTCGTCTTACCTTACCGGAAAAGGTGAAAGAGGAAGTAGGCAGCAGAGAGAGGAGAAAGACAAGAACAAGACAAGAAAAAGAGAAGAAATAGAGTATTAGGGGGACAGGGTATTAGTTATCTATAGATACTAATTATTAGTTCTTGTAGTTCTTGTAGTTCTTTCTCCTAGTAGTTCTTTCTCTTGGTAGTTCTCTTGTAGTTCTCTTAGGGAAGACAGAAGTAGGTTATCCTTTGACAATTAATATTCTTTCTTAGTAGGGAAGACAGAAGGAGGTTATCCTTCTCTTACAATACTCTTTCTTAGGGAAGACAGAAGTAGGCTATCCTTCTTACAATACACTCTCCTCTCGACAGGGAAGGCTTGACTCGACATCGTTTGTTCTCTTCCAACCTAGCCTGTTCCGTAAACTCTAATGAATAAGGAGTTGAGTTGCCAGTTCACTCTAATGAATTCATCCTCCTTGGCTTGATTGAGTCTACCTTCTTCAAACAAACACAGTAAAGGTGAAGAAAGAGTCTGACTCCAGGCCTGTTCCTTCCAACACCTAGCCTGGCCCGGAAACTCTCATATGCATCTTTACTTGAGGCTTGAAATGAAACACTTTCTCTCTCATCTAAAAGAGTAGAATAGAAAGCAAGCAGCAAGCAAGCAAGAAGAAAGAGAAGGAAGAGAACGAAGAGAACGAAAGACAGAGCAGAGACAGCCCGAGCTAGCAAGCAAGAAAAGAAAGAAAGAAAGCAAGCAGCAAGTTACGGAAACTCTAATGAATTAGTCTTGAGTTCAGTCTTACAATTCAACGAATAAATAGAGTATTAGGGGGACAGGGTATTAGTTATCTAGAGATACTAGTTATTAGTTCTCTCTCTCTCTTTCGACAGGGAAGACAAAAGAAGGTTAGCCTTTGTACAATACTCTCTTCTCTCCTTCTTAAGGGAAGACAAAAGAAGGTTAGCCTGAATACAATACATTCTCTTCTTCGACAGGGAAGACAGAATAAGGTTATCCTTCTTACACAATCCATTCCCCTCTTCTTCTTACAGAGTCCACCTTCAAACAAAGACTGTAAACGTAAACTCAGACAGACAAACAAACAAACAGACAAGCTTCAGGCAAGCCAGGCAGGCAGGGGAAGCAGAGCAGAGCAGAGCGCAGAGCAGCCAGCAGCAGTTAAGCTTAAGCTAAGGTTACATACAGACAGAGCAACCAGGAGAGGAGCGAGCGAGCAGACAGACCAGAGCAAGAGCAGGCAGAGCAAGCAACCAGGTAAGGTAAGTCAGACAGACAAGACAAGACAAACAAGACAGGTTACACAGACAACAGCAGAGGAGAGCAGACAGAGAGAGCAACCAGGTAAAGTAAGTCAAACAGACAAAGAAAGACAAGACAGGTTACGCGCAGACAGAGAAGAGAACAAAAGAAGAGAGAGAACGAAGAGAACGAACGAAGAGAAGAAAAGAGAGGAGAGCAGAGGAGAGAGCAGCAGTTAAGCCAGCAAAGCAAGCTGTTACGCAGGAAAGAGAAAGGAGAGAGAAGAGAGAAAAGAAAGCGCAAAGCGCAAAGCAACCAGGAAGGAACAAGCAGACAGAGAAGACAACGAAAGGAAAGACAGAGAAAGAGAGCAGTTACGCAGGAAGGGAAGGAGCAGACAGAGCAAGCAGGTAAGACAGACAAAGACAAGACAGGTTACGCAGACAGAGAACAGACANAAGGAGAGAGCAGCAGTTAAGCCAGCAACGCAAGCTGTTACGCAGGAAAGAGAAAGGAGAGAAAAGAGAGAAGAAAGCGCAAAGCGCAAAGCAACCAGGAAGAAACAAGCAGACAGAGAAGACCACGAAAGGAAAGACAGAGAAAGAGAGCAGTTATGCAGGAAGGGAAGGAGCAGATAGAGCAAGCAGGTAAGATAGACAAAGACAAGACAGGTTACCCAGACAGAGAGCAGACAGAGAAGAGAACGAAGAAAAGAGTTATAAGTCAAACAGACAAAGAAAGACAAGACAGGTTACGCACAGACAGAGAAAAGAACAAAAGAAGAGAGAGAATGAAGAGAACGAACGAAGAGAAGAAAAGAGATGAGAGCAGAGGAGAGAGTAGCAGTTAAGCCAGCAAAGCAAGCTGTTACGCAGGAAAGAGAAAGGAGAGAGAAGAGAGAAAAGAAAGCGCAAAGCGCAAAGCAACCAGGAAGGAACAAGCAGACAGAGAAGACAACGAAAGGAAAGACAGAGAAAGAGAGCAGTTACGCAGGAAGGGAAGGAGCAGACAGAGCAAGCAGGTAAGACAGACAAAGACAAGACAGGTTACGCAGACAGAGAACAGACAGAGAAGAGAACGAAGAAAAGAGTTAAGCCAGCAAGGAAAGAGAGAGAAAAGAAAGAGCAAGGCAAGTAGTTAACCCGAGCTAGCAAGCAAGAAAGCAAGTTACGTAAACTCTAATGAATGAATAAGCAGTAATGAATGAATAAGCAGTTGGTTGTTCAGTCTTACAAGTCAGCGAATCCATATCCTACGTACTAGGGGGCAAGAGTGAGTTATCCATAGATACTAGAGATAGAGATACTATGAGTTCTCTCTCTTTCTTAAGGGCGTAAGGCTTGACTTACTCTTTCAATACAATACATTCTCTTCTTCTTCCGGAGTCTACCTTCAATCAAACAAAGACTGTAAACTCAGACAGAGAAGATTCAGGTTACGCAGGCAGGAAAAGGATGAAGACAGCAAGCAGGAAGAATGAACAGAAAGAACAGGCAAGGCAGAGAGAGAGAGAGCAGTTAAGCCAACAAAGCAAGCAGGAGAACAAACAAGCCAGCAAAGAAACCAACCAAGCAGGAGCAGGCGGAGAGAGCAGTTATAAGCAGGACAGGAGAACAGGCGGAGCAGTTTTAAGCCAGCAGGAGAAGAAAGAAAGGCAGTTAACCCAGCAAGCAGGAAGGAAGGAAGGAGCAGTTACGCCAGAACAGTTAAGCAGGAGAAGAAAGAGCAGTTCCGTTACGCCAGTTAAGTTTCATTGATTGATTCTAACTAAACAAACACATTGAAGCAGCCAGACAGAAAGGTTAGCTTGACTTACCTCCAACAATCAGGGAATATCGTCAACAAAGAAAGGGGCAGGTTCAGTCTTTCAAAGCAGCTAACTCCTGAACATTTCCTCTTTAACTGCTAACTCAATCATTAATAGCTCAACTGTAAATAAAGTCTCATTCATCTTGTCTTGCTTCAGTCTTTCAAACACAGTAAAGGTGAAGCAGGAGTGATTGATCATTAATAAGTAGGTTCAGTAACTCAGCAGAAGGAATAAGGAATCAAGAGTTTCCCTTCTTTACAGTTAAATAAAGAATAGATAGAATAACAAACACAATAATAAGTCAGTAAGAGTAAGGAGTAAAGAGTATGAAGTCAGTCATTAAGGATCAAGATCAGAGACAGAGCTAAGATTCCCCAGCCAGTTCAGTTGACAGTTCCAGCAGGTAAAGAACACAGAAGAAAGAGAGAGCAGTTACGCAGGAGCAGACATACAGAGAAAAGAAAGAAGAGAGAGAGCAAGCAAAGCAAGCAAGCTGTTACGCAGGAAGCGCAAGCAAGGGAAGGAGGGAGAACAAGCAAGCCAAGCAAGTAGACAGAGAGAGAGAGAGCAAGGCAAGCAAGGGCAAGCAGTTAGTTACGCAGGAGAGAGAAGAAAAGAGAACAAGCAGGCAGAGCAGTTAAGACTGCAAGCAGGAAGGTAAGAAAAGAACAGTTAATTAAGTTAAGTAAGTAAGTAAGCGGGAAAGAACAGAGAAAGAAGGTTACGGTTAATCAGTAATAGTCCTGAACAGCAAGCAAGAAAGAGCAAGCAAAGCAAGCAGTCAAGGCAGTTAGTTAGTTAAGCCAGCAAGCAGGAAAGGGGAAAGAGAGAAAGAAGAGAAGAGCAGTTACGTTACGCCAGAGCAGTTAAGCCGGAGCAGACAGAAAGAACGAACAGTTACGTTACGCCGGAACAGTTAAGTTTGTTTGATTGATTGATTCTAAACACTATTCAGCAGCCAGACTGTAAAGAAAGAAAGAAAGGTTAGCTTGACTTCCCTCCGAAGGTCATAAAGTCAAAGAAAGTCAAGAAAGGGGCCGGGGAGGCGCAGGTTCAGTTCAGTCTTTCAAAGCAAGCTGCAGCTAACTCCTTGATTCTAGAACTCACAGTAAAGGAAAGATATAATGAATCATCTTGAGTAGAGTCTTACTCAGAGGGAAGTAATAAATAGTGTATAGTGTGAAAGGAGTTTGTTTGACTTAATGATCAGTTTACCTCGGGAAAGAAGAGAAATAGGTTCGGAGAAAGAATAAGGAATCAAGAGTTTCCCTTGTTTGTTTACAGTTAAAGAATAGAATAATAACTCACACAATAACAAGAATGAAGTCAGTAAGAGTAGTAAGAGTCAGTCAGGTAGTCAGGAGAAAGATCAGAGCCCGAGCTAGCTAAGATTCCCCTTCTTCCCAGCCAGTTTACAGTTACAGCTAGCAGGTAAAGAACAACAGAGAAGAGTAGAGTAGTTCAACCCGAGCGAGGGGACAGTTCCTTCCATCAAACACCTTTCTTTTACCTCTGGGAGGTCCGGAAGTAGTGATTGGATTGAGAGTAGTGATTGTATTGAGTTACAGAGTGATTGAATAGTGGAATCAGGAAAAGGTGAGTGAGCTAATCTTCCTTTAAGTCAGGAGTGAGCTAATCTTCCTTTCAGTTGAGAATAAGAAAGAGAGAAAAAGGAAAAGAAAAGGAGCCAAGTCCCTCGATAGGGAGAGGAGGCAAAGTCAGGTTCGTCACTTTACCACCTTCCTTGTAAAAGAGTGAAATCAGGAGGAGCGAGCTTGAGAGAAGAGAGAGTAGAGATAGAAGAAAGTCTTCCCTCTTTCAAACAAAGACTGTAAACTCAGATAAGATAGGATAAGGATAGTCAGTCAATCGTTCAGTAGTTGAGGAATGGAAGAGTTTCGTCTTGACTCTACCTTCAGTAAAGGAGAAGGAAGAAAGAGATAAAGGAGTAGAGTTATAGAGTAAGTAGTTGGTTGTTCAGGAGCAGGAGAAAGAGCAGGAGCCCGAGTTCAGTTCCTTCATTCAGAGTAGTGTTCAGTTCTACAACTAGAATGAATGGAATATGCTTTGTTTGGTTACAGTTAAAGAAGGTGAAGGAAGAACAAGACAAGAATAGGTATAGGAGTGAGTGAAAGAGCTCGACCTGTAGGGAGAGGAGTGTCGGAGTTTACAGAGTAGTGATTGAATAAAGAGGAAGGGAATACAGGACAGGGGCAAGAGTTCAATCTCATCTTGTATTAATCCTCAGTCTTTACAGTTAGTAAAAGAATAACTCACAATAAGGGAATTAATAGAGGAAAGAAAGAAAAGAAGAAAGGAAAGGGCAAGGCAAGGAAGGGGTGAAACCACTCGACCAAAGGGAGAGGGGTGAGGTTCAGTCTTTTAACACTTGATGAATAAAGAGAAAGATAAAGGAGTAAAGGAGCAGGAACATGAGCAGGAGTTTCGGTCGTTCAGTTTCATCTTTAGGCTGGCTTTCGAACAGTAAAGAAAGAGAAAGAGAAAGGCTATTAGGTTAGGTTACGTATAGAGTGCAAGGAGAAGAAATAAATGAATGGCATGCTGCTATCTCTTTTCTAATGAATGAATGAATGACATGCTGCTCTCTCTTTTCTAAAGAAAGGTTACTGAGTTCTTGATAATGAAGAGAATATGCGAGAACAAGGCAAGGCAAGCGAACAAAGAGTGAAATCAGGAAGTCAAAGAAAGGGGAAACGGGAATGAGGTTACAAGAGAGTCCAGTCAAGTCCATTATTAAGAATACATAGGGAGAGCAGTCAAAGAAGGCAGACAGGCAGTGGAAAATGCATCTTTCTTACAGTTACAGGCAGGAGAGTAAAAGAAAGGGGCCAAGCAAGCACTTTAACGAGTTGTAGAGAGAGAAGAGAGAGAGGGGCGAAGACCTGAGACCCGGAGGGCGAAGAGGCGAAGACGCGAGACGAGAAGAGGCGCGAAGCGGCTCGGCTCGACTGTAAAGGAGAGGGAGGAGAGGGGCAGGGCAGGCAGGTTCAGTAGTTAAGGTAAGGAGAAATCATCGGAAGCTGGCTGAAGGGTCAGTAGTGATTGATTGATTGATTGAGGTTACACAGTGAGTGTGAAAGAAAGAGTCTTTGTTTGTGTTTGATTGAATAAATAGAAAGAAAAGAAATAGGGTAGGGCAGGGCAAGCAAGGAGCAAAGCAATGAGACAGACCAGAAAGAATAGGTAAGTAAGGTAGGCGAATGAGTGAGTTCGGGAAGGTGAAGGTTAATCAGTAATAGTGTCCTGTTAAACGAGAATGAATAAAGGAGTGTTTCGGCTTTCTTTCCCTTGTTTACAGGAGAGGACATTCATTAGCTGCAGCGGCTTGGCTTTACCTCGGGAAATGACCTCTTTAATAGGGAGAGGTGAACAAGTGAATGAGTTCCCTTCCAAAACTCTCTTTCGGCTTAGTTTACAGTTCAAGAATAGGTGAAAGAAGAAGAAGATAGTCCTTTACAGTTTAAGGGCAAGGAGAAAGAATACATCCATAGGTGTTCAGGTAGGGAGAGTAGTAAATGAGTGAAAGAAAGGATCCATCCATCCAGCAAGAGAAGAACAAAGAAGAAATAGAGTAGTCAGGAGCAGAGAAGCCAGACAAGACAGACAGACCCTTTACCCAGTCTTTGAAGGGACAGACAGCAATGAGACAGACAGACCTTCTTCAATCAATCAGAAGGGAATGAGTAAGTAGGCAAGGCAGTAGACAGAGGGAGGAGTTACATCAGGTTAAGTAAAGGAGTGAAAGCAAGCAAGAAAAGAAAAGAAGGTTACGTACGGTGATTGAGCTTGACCTGATTCTCATACAGCCTATTAAATTACCTCTGAATGAAATGACCTCTTTAATAGGGCATAAAAGGTTGAGTCGAATGAATAAGGAAAGGAGTCTCTCTCGTTGATAGTTCCATCAGGAATAAAACAAAGAAGAAAGAAAGCTAGGCTAGCTCGGCAAGGTCAGTCAGGTAATATCTATCCGGTCAGGGGCAGGCAATGGAATCCAGAGGCAAAGGAGAGAAGCAGGGAAGTGAAGGAGAATCTATTTCATATGCTTTAGCGAGTAAGTGTTTGAATCAATAGGTTCAGAAGTAGTTCAGTAGTTCAGCAGTCTGTCTCATTCATGAATAAAGAGTAGCGAAGCTGCGAGAAGAGTCTTTCCTTTCTCTTTTTTACCTTGTTCAATCAGCAGGGTTACGAGAATATTCTTTGTATAGGGAAGTTTACCTCGTTCAATCAAAGAGCTACTGAACCTGATGGAACTAACTCTTTGACTCTCCTCTAAGTAAGAAAGATGAATGAAAGTTGCCTCCTCTCCCTATTTATTCCTTCACAAGGTAATTTGGAAGTCAAGACGAAAGAAATTCAATCAAGATCAGCTCATTGAAATTCTTTCATTTTCTTCTTCTACCTTCATCGATATTCCCTTTTGTTCTGGTTTGTTATTCTTTCACTCACTATAACCCCTCAAGATTCATTCGACTCAATCAACTTTAACCTTAAACCTTTTCTTTCCTGAACCTCTTCTTCTTTCTTCTGCTTTCAAGACTGAACCGAAACAAACCCTTTTCCTTCTTTCACTCGGTAAGTAAACAGGACGGATGATTCTGCCTCCTTCTTTCACTATCTCTTTAACTGTAAGTGTTGAAAGTCAAGACTGAACTCAACGTAAACTGGGTAAAGTGGCTTGGCTTCGCCCCTGAACCTGTAGGTAAAGCTGGTTCGCTTTGCTCCTGAACTACTGAACCTTAACATTACCATTACTTGAATTTAGTTCTTGTGAGTTATTCTTGAAAAGTAAAGAAAGCATATGAAATTCATTTACTGTAAACACTCAAGATTAATGAGAGTGAACGAAGCGAGACTCAGAATGAGACTTGACAATTCTATCTAAATCATAAGGATCAAGAAAGAAGGACGAAGACTCAGACAAGATGAATGAGACAGACTTTACAGTTCAAGAATCAATAGGAAAAGAAAGGAAGAAGAAGAAGATATTCCTTTACTGTCGAGTAAATCAAAGAAAAGAGAATTGAAAGACTAAAGCAAGACAAGAAGAATTATCCTTAGCAAGAGAAGATGAATGAGACAAACCTACTAAATGAGCCTTCTTTCACTCTGAGGTAAAGCTAACTGAATGAAATGCTTCACCGGCTGGAACCTGACGAGCCTGAACTGTAACCTGATTGAACTACTGAACCTATACAGTGTTTGACTAAATGAATTAGCAGCTTTTCAAGGCTCAACCTTAAACCCGGACTATTCTGAAGGAAGGTCAAGCTATTTGAAGAACTAGAACGTTTATTCCCGGAACCTATTCAAACAATGAATGAAATCCCGAACTGTAAGTCAAGAAGAAAGAGGAATGAATGAGAGTTTACAAAAGAGAAGCTCATCAACCTGAATTTTCTTCTTCTGCCGGAACCGATATTCCTTCCCTGACCGGAACTACTCTACTCTGATTACCTGATTGTGATTGAACAATGAAAGACTGAACCGATGGATATTCCCTGACCGTAACTATGATATGACCTTACTACTTGACAGGAGAGTCTATTCTAGAAAGAAGGAACCTGAACCGAGAGGCTAGAGAACCTGACCCTTATAGAGAATGAAGAATTGGTTGAAGAAGAAAATGAAAGAGAAGCGACTTAACCCCTAGTTACCTGACCTTCCCCTATTCAAACAATGAATGAAATCCAGAAACCTTTGCCTCTACTGATATTACCGGAATTACCTGATTGAACATAACTGGCCGATTCTGATTGAAGAAAGAGAGTACAATGAAATCCTCTCCCTATTCTGTCTGGTCTCATTGCTGAGCTACTTCACCTACTTACTCCTTCCTTTCCTATTATTAATGATCAAGAAAGAACTCCAAGTAAAGAACTCCTTTCCCTTATACTGAATACTGATGGAACTCGGCTCGGTAAACTCGTTCTCTTTTCTTTCCCAGGTCACAGAAGAAGAAACCGACAGCTTTTTCCTTCTTTCATTCAATCCTTCA
>NW_019646627.1:13557-29939 GCF_002806865.2 Cucurbita pepo subsp. pepo
TTTCTTTACTTACTTACCTATTTAGCTTATTTATTCATTCGAGTTCATGTTCACTCCTGGCTGGACTATGACTTCTGTCCCTTCTTTCACTCCTCTCCCTATAGGTCGAGCGGTTTCACTCCTTAGCTGCTTTGAAAGACACTCTGAAAATGAAAGAAAGCTTTGCTCCTTCCCCCTTAACTTACCTATTTATTCACAGTAACTTCATTAACCTTCTTGCTTGAACTGCTGAGCCATTACCTATTTACCTTCCGATGAATGAGACAGAACCTCTCTCTTCGATATTACCTGACCTGAACTGTAAACTCAATCACTACTGAACCTGAACCTCTCCAACTCGTTAAAGCAATTCCATTTCCTGCCTCTATCTCTCCAACTAACTAGTCTTCTTCCGTAACCTTATTCCCGGAGCTACTTCTCCTTTATTTACAGTAGGGGAGAGGAAAGAAAAGAAGAAGAAAGATGAATGAGCCGGAACTCTCTCTGGCTGGAAGGAAAGACTAAACTCCTACTCCTACTGATTGAGCTCTGTAACCTTTTCTTGTATTCTCCCTGATTGACTGACTAGAACTTACCTTCTTTCACTCCTCGTCTCGCTGCTTGGCCCCTTTGATGATATTCCCTGGCTGAAGTGTCACAAGGAAGTCTGGGAGAGGAAAGAGACTGATGAACCTATTCTGTGGACTCCTTCCCCTATCGGTAAAGCTGGGAAGCTCCTTTGCTGCTGAACCTGTCCTGTCGGCCTCTGCTGCAGCTAATTCATTTCCATTTACTCTCTACTGTAGATTATTAAGTAGATTAATTGTAACTACTGGCCCGGCCCTGGCTTGGCTAAACTATGACTTCTTCCCCTTCACCCTTCGCTTCTTGCCCTTAACCTCTCCTCTCAGTAAAGCAATTCTATTTCCTTCACCTCTACAACTAGGCTGGCTTGGATTAGAATGATGTTGGTGTGCTTTTCTTTTAGCTCATTCACCTTCTTTCACTATAACTTCCTGGCTGGCCAGCCTGCCTCTCTCTGCATTCTCCTTTCTTTTCCTTCTTTCACAGTAAAAACGTAAACTAAGACTCAACGATTCTTTCTCCTTCACTCCTCTCCCTTTGGTCGAGTTGTTTCACTCCTTGTTCCGTTATTGTGAGATATTCATTCTTGAACTGTAAACGAAGAAAAGAAAGAGCAGGTCAAGCTATTCCATTGCCTGCCCCTGAGCTACTAAACCGGACCAGTAAAGAAAGACTATCGAAAGAAGAATTAGAGTTTAATAGGACTATTACTGATTAACCTGAACCTCAACCGAAACTGGCAGGCTAGCTTTCACTCCTCTCCCTTCCAATCGAGCGGTTTCACTCCTTTTATTCGTCATCCTAAACAGGAAGACTAAACTCCTGATTCATTCTCTTTTTCGTGCAAGTACCATGAATTAATTAATTCTATCTTCTCTCTATTTTTTGAGTTAAAGAATAAGAAGAAGAAGAAGAAAAGACTAATTTGGCTGGCTTCTTGATCCTGCCCCTAAACCGGAATTGGCAGGCTGGCTTTCTTGCTTGCTTTCACTCTTGACCCGCTCGCTACACTATCTATTGCCTTCATTCTGGATCTTTNGTAAAGCGACTGAACTGTCAGGAAAGACTATCGATGAATGAGAGCATATGAAATCCGATTCCTTCATTCTCCTTCACAGTCAGGAAAGAGGTAAACTCCGGAACTACTGAACCTGAAAGTGTTGAAAGGAAAGCCGCTGAAAGAAAATCTTTTCTATCCTATATAGGGGTCAAAGTTCGTAATCGGTTTTTCACTAATAGCTGCAGCAAAAAGAAATTATTTTCTATCTTTCCCGTGTTTTTGGGGTATTTCCCTTTTTCCCTTAATAGCGGGAGCTTCAAGAAATTATTTTCTATCTTTCCCGTGTTTTTGGGTATAAAATCGTCCATTTGACCCTATTTCCCTCGGTAACTCAACTGTAAACACGAAAAAAACAAGATCAAAGTCTATCTTTCCCGTATTTTGAGGTATCAAAGTCTATCTTGACCCTCTTTTTCGGGATCAAATCGAGGTATTTAGGGCCAGGGTAATGTTTCAGTAGAAGTCAAGACGAAAGAAGAATCAATGATCCTTCACTCTCAGGAAAGACTATCGAAGAATCAATTCGACTTCACTGTAAGGAAAGACGAAAGATTCCTTCTTTCACTCTTGAACTCGGTCTCGCTCTTTCACTCCTTTTATTCAGTCTCCTTCACCGGACTATTTATTACTTCTGTCTGTGCCTTCTTTCCTTTCCCTCTTTTACTCTCTCCTGCCTGTAAGAAGGATGATTTCTCCTTAACTCACTTGTCCCTATTTAATTTATTCTCTTACTTTCTTTCTTTCTTTCTTTCACTGGGTAAAGCCTTTCTCTCTCCTTTACTGGCTTGCTTGAACTCAAACACTCCTTTTATTCTGTCTCCTTAACTACTGAACTTGTCCCTTCTTTCCCTCTTTTTCGTGTAAGGATCAATTATTTATTATTTAATGGATGCTTTACGACTGTCAAGTTTCAGAATTCAGAAGGAACTGGCAGGCCGGAACTGACTGGCTGGGTTGGAAGGAACTGGCTTTCTTGCTCGGGCTCCTCTTCTCGTCTCGTGGCTTCGCCCCTTTTCCTATGGGTTCTTTCTCCGTAACCTGAACTTGACATATGGCCGGTCTCTTCTTCTTCTTCTTTCCTTCACCTTCTATCACAGTAAACTCCGGAACTGCTTGCTTGGTTCTTTCTCCTTCACTCCTTCAGGAACCTTCAACTTCTTTCACTCTTGAACAAGGTAACATAGATTAAAGTCAAGCAAAGCATCTTCTCTTCTGTCCTGGCCTGGACTTTACTACACTTAACTTCTGGTCTCGAATCTCTTCTTTCTCCTGAAACTGAAAGTCAAGACTAAAGATGGCTCTCCCCTTCTCCTATTGAGAATCTTACTCTTTCACTCTCTCTTTAGGATAGGACAGGACCTTTTATTGGATTTGTGACTCTATTCCATGAGCTACTGAACCGGAACGAACCTCTCTCCCCTGCCCTTCCCTTATTTCAGGCGGTAAAGCTCCAGGACCCCATTTCTTTCTTTAACTCAGTCTTGAACTCGGGAAAGCATATGAAATGACTTGACTCTCCCTGACCAGTAAACGAAAGACTCAACTGAACTGCATTAGCCTTTCTTTCACTAGGGTTGAACAAGGTAAGCTGTTAAAGACTCAACGCAAGATTCTTTCTACTGAACTACTGCCCCTTACTTAACCCTGATCCTTCTTTCACTCTTTCACTAGGGAGGTGGGATTCCCTTATTTTATTGTATTGGTCTCACAGGCAGCACTAAGTTTAAGTCTCAGTTATTAGCCCAGATAAAGAAGAGAAGATGAGAGTAACCCAGCATTGGCCTGGCCTTCAAAGACTCTTTTCCTCTCTCTCCCTCCTGTAACAAGGATTCATGGGACTGATTTCACTCTTTCACTAGGTAAGGTAAAGAAAGGTCAAGCTCATTCACCTCTCCCTTCTTCAACTGTAAACTATTATGGACCAGCTCTTTCTCCTTTCCTCTCCTAGACTCAAGCAAGAAGGATGAATTCGACTAACCGCTTGTTCCCTTAGTCTTTGTTATTCTGAGGAAGTGATTGTTAACCTCTGCCTGATTTCACTCTTTCCGTCGGTAAAATCAGTAATAGGTGTTCTTTCCCTCACTCTCCTGCCTGTAAGAAAGAGTCATTCTCCTATTTCTTCTTTCTGTAGGTTCTTTGCTCCTTCCCCTTCCTTCACTGTCAAAGAGAAAGTCAAAAGAAAAAATTCATTCTCTTCTCCGCTCCTTCTTTATTTTATGGNTCACTCTTTTTTACTCGTTAAAGCTATTTGAATGAAGAACCTGAACCGTAACCTCTATGCTCCTATCCCTCTTGGTCTCCCAATTGCATTGCCTGCCCCTGTAGGTAAAGCTGGTTTGCTTCGCTCCTTCACTACTCAATAATTTAACTTGTCCTGTTGTCCATATTTCTTTCTTCTTTAACTGGGAAACTCGGTAAACTCTTTCACCTTTCCAGAGTCGGTAAAGCATATTCTTTCTCCGGACGGAACCAGAACCGGATTGAACTCATGAACCTCGTAAACAAGGCAAGGGTTTAACTATTAACTATTCGAGAACGAGGTCAAGCTATTTTACGGTCTCTTTCTTTCCCCTTATTCTCTTCCTATGAAATCCTTCACCTCCCCTATCGGTTTCACAGCTTCGCTCCTGCCCCTCTACAACTCGGTTTCATTGCAGAGCTCCTGAACCTCTATTCCTTCCCTTCGTTACTTCCCCTTACCTGTAACCTTCTTTCAGGGTAAGCTAAGAAACTGAAAGAGAAGCTCAATCACTTCTACTTCTATTTATTCTTGAACAGTAAACTGGGGCGAGAGTTTACGACCGGACTGTCCCTTCTTTCTTTGACTCCTCTACAACAAGGTTTCATGGCTGAGCCCAGTCACCTGAACCTCGTAACCCTATGAAGTCAGTCAAAGAGGAAGTGGTTGAGACGAGAGCTCATTCACCTCTATTCCTTGACTTTATTGAAGGAGGTAAAGCACTCTCTTTTCTTTCACTCTTTCTCACAAGGTAAAGCTAGAGAATAAGATATTCCTTTACCAATTCTAAATCATCAGAGAAAGACAAGATGCATTCTCCGGGGAACCTATATGACGTTGTTGCCTTATTTATTGAGTTAGCTGGACTGAACCAACAATCCGGGGGACAAGATTCTTTCTCCTATACCTTCTTCAAAGACGAGGTAAACTAATTCATTGACTTGACTCTCTCTCCCTCCCTCTAAGAAAATCAGACTCTCGATTCCTTCTCTGTAACCTTTGATGATATTACCAGATTGGCAGGGTAAACTGGCCGGGCCGATTCATTCTACTGATCTTTCTAAGTTCTTTACCTGGACTATTACTGATGAACCTCGGTAAATGGATAGGCTGGATGAGAAGAGGGTCTTGATCCTCAACCGTAACCTGATCTTGAAAGATTAGCTGATGAACCTGAATCCATTCTGTATGGTCTCATTGCTGAGCTGCTGAACCTGACGAGAATGAAAGGAAAGAAGAAGAAACAAAAAAGAGAAAGCCGAACCAACCCGACACCCCTTTCCTCTGCCTTCACTGTCAAAGAGAAAGAACTACTCTACTCAGAGGCATTCTCCTTTTCTTTCTTTCTGGCTGGGGACTGGACTAGCTTCTCTTCTCAAGTGGGTTCATTAGCTAATTAATGGACTCCCTCTCCCCCTATCGGTTATTTGTCTCGTTGCTGAGCTCATTCGCCTCTTCTTTTCTTTTCTGTATTCTTTTACTCGGTAACCTCCTGAACTGAATCACCTGGGCTCGGCTCCTTCCTTGGGCTCTAAACAGCTTGGTTGTTTGGTTCTTTCCTTTCTTCTTCCTTCTTAACTTGCTCCGGCCGTACGTAACCTCTTCTTGTCTTGTTGTCTTGCTTTCTTTCTTTCTTGAACTGGGTAAACGCATTAACCTGTCTGGTCTGTCGGTTTGTTTCCCAATTCTATTGCCTGAGCTACTGTCCCTGATTTCACTGGGTAAAGCAGTTGGCTGAGAAGAAGGGAGTAAGTAGGTTGATTGAGTAAGCAAAAGGAGACTCAGCAAGAATGATCCTTCTCTCCTTCCCCTTGGCTTCGGCCCTTTCCTATTAATGTCATTATCCTGAACCTACACCTGACGAAAAGAGAGAGCTGCATTCTGCTTTCTTTACAGTTCTAGAATGAGAGTGCCGGAACCTCACTCCTGTCGGTCTCACAGCTTCGTTCGCTCCTTCAGCTTTTCTTTCCTGTATTCATTCCCTGAACTACTTCCCCGTAACCTATTGTATTCTGATTCTTCTCTTGCCTGCTTGCTTATTCATCAAGTGTTGAAAGTCACGACTCCTTATGAAGAAAGGGAACTACTTGACTACTTTACGGAACCTATTTCTTTCTTTCTCCTTGCCTTATTTCCGGAGGTAAACTGTATTCTGATTCTGGAATTCCTTTACTCTCTCTCCTGTAAGAAAGATTAATGAGACAGAGTTGACTGTTCAGGACTATTACTGATTAACCGTAACAACCTTATTAAACTCTGACGTACCATTTATTAAGAAATGTTATCCTCTGTCTATTTTTCGGGGTATTTATGAGGGTTTCACTATTCATTCTCCTTAACTCCTTGATTGCTTGCTGTTCAGGACTATTCCTTCTTAACCTTCACTCCTTTTATTCACTGTAACCGAAGAAAGGCGAAACAAGACTGAGAGTTCACTCCTTCAACTTGTCTCTCTTCTTCTTCTTTAACTATTTTATTGGGTAAAGCGCTATTTGACGAACCTGAACGGGACCCTTCTCTTCTGGAACTCCCCTGAACCTCGTAAACTCGATTTCATTTCCCAATTGCATTGCCTGCCCCTTTCCCTTCGGTCTCGCTCTTTCACCCCTCTCCAACTGGGGTTGAACTATCTATGTCTTCTCTCCCCTTGCCCGTAACCTTCTTTTACTCGGTAAAGCGGCTAAGTAAGCTAATGTCCTTCCTCTCTCTCCTATAAGATTCATTCGACTGAGCAGGAAGTCAAGACTGCTTATTCCTGAACCTTACCCTGATTGAACTCGATAATTAAGAGGTAAGACGAAACTAGATCCGTTCTCTTTGCTCCTTCCCGTTCACTGAATCGATATTGCCTGCCTTGCCTGTCTCTTCTTTCCCAGTAAATAAGGTCAGTCTATCTCTCTCACTGCTTCGGGCCTCTCTCTCCTTTGTCTCACAGCTTCCTGCTTGCTTCTCGCCTTTCCTTTCAACTATTTATTCTGGGTCTGTTTGTTCTCTTTTCTTTTCTTGATCTTCTTTACCAGTAACCGAAGAAAGACTCAATCAAGAGTTGTAGAACTGTAACTCATTCACTCCTTCCTTCTTGACCTCGGTAAAACAGCTTAGGATTTCATGTACTCTCTTATAAACTCATAGAACCTGGCCCCACTTCCATTGCCTGTCCCGTCCCTTCAAACAGTTTGTTTGTCTTCATCTTCGCTCCTTGACTATGACTTGTTTTACTCGATAAAGATGCTGAGGATTCTATTTGCATTGGCTGAACCTTTTCCTTCATTCAAAGACTCGGTCTGGTAACTAGGTTACATCTTTTGTCCTGTTCGGTCTGTCTGTCTCTTCTTTCTCTCTTGCTTTCCTTACCCTGATGGAACTCTAAAGCAATTATGATCTTTATGATATTCCCTTCTTTTACTAACTGTAAAGACTCAACCAACTCAAGATTCTTTCTTTCTCTTTAACTCCTACACCTATCCTGTGAGACAGATTGAACTCTTTCTTTTACTCTCTCTCCCCCTCTGTAAAGAGAAGGATGTAATGCGGCTTCTTCCTTTTTCTTATTCTTTCACTCTGACGGACCATTAATGAATCAATGTTATCCTCTATCTATTTTTTGCTTATGGCTATTGAAGAGGTAATTCGATCGAAAGAGACTGAACTACTGAACCTGAACCGGAACTGGCTTTCTTTCACTTATCTCCCTTTCGGTCGAGCTGTTTCACTCCTTTCCCTGTCGGTCTCGCAGCTTCGCTTATTCGCCTCGTAAACTCGATCTCACAGCTTTCGCTCCTTCCCCTCCCCTTAAGGTAAAGCAGCTTCGCTTATTCGCCTCGTAAACTCGGTCTCACAATTCCATTGCCTGACCCGCTATTGCCTTGATTCTTGATCTGATCCTTTCTCCTCAACTCAAGATTCCTTTAACTCCTTGTTCCGTACTACTACTACTTGTTCTGTTATTCTGGAACTGTAAGGGAAAGCATATGAAATCCTTCTTTCTTTTCCTCTCCTGTAACCAAAGACTGACCGAAAGCCCCACATACATTATCGTTAACTCCGCTCTCTATGTATGGGTCTCAAACAAAGCTTGCTTGGCTCATTCCCCTCTCGATATTACCGGGCCTGCCTGACCCTATGTTCTTCTTTTTCTTGTCTTTCACGGCGCTATGGATTGATTCTTTAACTGTAAACTGCTTCACCTCCTCTGTCGGTTTCACAGCTTCGCTCCTGTCCCTGCCTAACTCCTTTCCCCATGCCTAACTCCTCTCGGCCTCACTGCTACTCTACTGTTTCACTCCTCCTCTCTCTCCCTCTGCTTGCTGCCTATTTAATTTCTTCTTTTTACTAGGTAAAGCCATCTGCTGCCTGCTGCTAATGAAATGAATGTACTCTTTCCTCACCTTTCCTTTAATTCTCCTGAAGAGGAAGGAAAGACGAAACCTCAAACCGGGACGATTCTTCTTTCGGGAAGTCAAGCAGCTGGATGGATGAGAACCTGATTGAACAGCTCTTGCTCCTTCACCCCTATTCCCGGACCAGATTGTAAGGAGTTAGTTAGCAGCAAAATAGCTTGACAGTCTGGAGAGTAAAGAAAAGAGATAGAACCTTTACTACAGGAGGGGGGAGTAAATGAATGAAAGAAGGAAGGAAGGAGTTAGCTGCTTTTCAAGGAAATAAGGTAAGGAAGGAGTTAGCTGCTTTTCAAGTCGAAACCAACTATCAGGGAGAGTGAACTGGAAGGAAAGACTATCGATTCCTTCTTGATCTTGATCTGATCCGAAACTCTCGATGAATGAAAGAGTAAACACTCTCGAAGAATCAATGATCCTGAACTGTAAGTCAATCCTCAAGATTCCTTCTATCTCTCCCTGATTTTTAGGGCTATTTAGGGCCGAGGTAATGTTGAAGTAGAAGGAAAGACTATCGAAGAAGAAATGAGAGTGAACAGGAAGGAAAGAAGAAGAAATGAGAGTGAACTGTAAGTCAATCCTCATTCTTCCTTCTATCTCCCCCTGATTTTGAGGGATAAAAGGGAGGTCTTGAGGGCCGAGGTAATTTGGAAGTCAAGACTCTCGAAGAATCAATGATCGTTAACTGGAAGTCAATCCTCATTCTTCCTTCTTGATCTTGATCTTCTCCTTCTTTCACTCTTGAACTCGGTCTCGCTCTTTCACCCCTCTCCAACAACTATCAGCTTCTCTCCTTCATCACCAGATGGAACTGTAAAGACTGAAGCAAGACAAGATGCATTCTCCCTTACAGTCAGTCTCGCTACTTACTCCTATTAATTATCATGAACCTCGTAAACAAGACAAGGGTTTAACTATCTCTTTGTAAGTCCGGTTTAAGGAAAGATTTGAGAGACAGAAGAGAAAGTCAAGCCGAAAGAAGAATGAGAGTTTATTACGAACTCCTTTTCCTATTTCTTCACGAGGTAAAGCCTATTCAATGAATTGCCTCTACGATAGATATTACCTGACCTGATACAGTCTCGTAAATTCATTCAATGAAAGAGAAGCTTATGAACAGGAAGTCAAGATGAAACGGAACTCCGGAACCTGACCCTGCCCCTCTGCCTTCGGTCTCGCCCTTTGGCCGAGCTCTTTTCACCCCTCGGCGTCGCTTACCTCCTTTGAACAAGGTAAAGCATTGTCTTTTCTTTCACTCCTTTGATTCTGCTTGAATGAAAGACTCAACAAATTCAATCAAGATCAGCTAATTTCCTATTTATTCACTGTAAACAAGAGTTGAACTCCTTCCCCCTCACCTACCTCTCCAACTATCAGCTTATCTCCGTAACCTGTCCTTTACAGTCGAGTAAAGAAAAGACAAACTCCCGGGTAAGAAAGCTGCTTGGCTCAATCACCTGTCAGTTGAACAACTCCATTGCCTTTATTTAGAGTTAGTTAGAGTCAGTAAAAGATAAAGAAGATGATCGTAACCCGTTGCTGTCCTCTCCCTGTCTCATTGCTTCGCTCCGTAACCTTCTACTCTATTTCCTTCTTCCGTTATTGTTCTGTTATTCTTGCTTTCAGGAACAGTAAACAAAGACTGAAGTGAAGATGCATTATACTGATTGAAGGCGGGAAAGACTATTCTTTCTCTTTTCTCCTTTCTTTCAGAGTCAACTCCTGAACAGGAAGTCAAGACGTAACAGGAAGGAAAGACTGGTCGGGGCTCCTGGGGAGGAAGAATCTACATCGATCACAATGCGAGCAACAAGGTAAGGTAATTGTTGGTGTTTGAAGGGGGAATCCAATGAAAGATGAATAAGACCTCACTCCTCTCCTTTCCAGTCTCTAAGCTTTCGCTCCTTTTACCGAGAATAAGATGAAAGAGAAGACAGACCCGTAAGTCAAGCCGAAAGAAGAATTCTCCGTAACCTTTCCATGAGAGGAAATTCATTAGCAGTAGCAGCGTACTAAACTCTTTATGAGTTATCAATCACTCAATCACCTTCTTTGTACTGTGTACTGTAAGAAAAGAGATTCATTCTTAACTACTGAAGTAACCTGATTGAAGAAGTTTACAGTCTTTTAAGGGAGAAGATCAAGGAAAGACTGAACTACTGAACCTGAAGCTATTTATTCTGGAACTGTAAGTGAGCAAAGAGTCAAGCGAAACCCTCTCCTTTGTCGAGCTGCTGCGCTCCTTCCTTCACCTATTGATTATTCAAAGACTGATCTTTCTCCTTTCTTTCTTGCTTGAACTCGGTAAATAGGCTTGCTTCTCTCCCGTCCCGAACCTTTTCCTTATGGTCTCATTGCTTCTCTCCGTAACCTAATACTCTCTTAATATTTATACCTATTCGCTCATTCACCTATCAGTAAAGCAATTCAATCTACTGAACCTGACGAGTAGAGTCAATTCATTAGCAGCTTGTCGAGAGCAGCTTGTCGAGCTACTTACTCCTTTACCGTCACCTATACAGTCGAGTCAATTCAATCCGGAACCATAATCTGATTTCAACTCCTTTATTTACAGTGAATAAATAGAAAAAGACTAGAAACAGGAGCTGCATGAGAAGACCCTATGTTTGAAATGGAATTGTTCAACCAACAGCTGAATGGAAAGCCGAAACTAAAGAGGAATTATCTATCCTTCCTCTCCAACTCGCCTTCTTCCTGATCCGGGCGGGGAACCTACCTTTACAGAATCTAATGTAAAGATGAATGATCCCACCCACTCCTCTCCTTTACAGTCTTTGTTTGAATCAATGAATTAGCAGTAGCAGCTTTGAAAGACTAAACTCAAGACTCATTATCCTGAACTACTGAACCTGACCTTCGTAAACAAATCTGTACTCCTTATGAATGAGACTCAACTATATTCTCCTTTTCCTATTACTGATTGAACGATTTATTTACTATTCTTTCAGAAGGTAAAGCATATTCTTTTTCTTTCTCCTGAGCTACTGTCCCTGATGGAACTCTTGAACTCGGGAAAGCTATTTGCTTGAAGAACCTTTACAGTCTCTTGTTCTAGTAAAGAAAGAACACTAGGAGTTCAGTCGAATTGAAAGCACGAAAGACGGATGCATGCCTTGCCTCATTATCCATTCCCGATACCCCCTTACCTTTATTATATTATTACAGACAGCTCTTTATCCTTTCTTTTCTTTATTACAGACAGCTCTTTCCACAGACAGACAGCTCTATTACAGACAGCTCTTTCCCCTGCCGCTCTTCCCCCTTTAACTCTTTCTCACCTTTCCTTCCCTCTGAGCTCCGTAACCTTGACTTTACAGTCGGGTAAGATAGAACAGTCAGTCAAGACTGAACCTCATCAAACCTTTTCCCTTCTTTCACAGTAAACTCCTTCCCTGAACCTGCCCCCCTCTCCAACTAGCAGCTTCTTTCTCTAAGGAACGGAACAGTCTCTAAGGAACGGAACAGTGCACCAACCCACTCTACTTACGACACAACAGATTCCCTGAAACTAATAGAGTGGCTTCCTTCGCTCCTTTTCCCTATTTATTCACTGCTGTAAACTAACTAAGACTCTAAACTCCTTATTCTATAGACAGATGGAACTCGTAAACTACCAGCTTCTCTCCTACACCGGAACCGATAGGACCTGAACTTGATTGACAGTTAGTTAAAGAATCAAGGGAGAATCAGAATCAGATATTCCTTTACATGAGGAGAGTCCCCATTCAGATTCAATCCTGTAAACGAAGAAACTGAATGAGCTTCTCTTTCACCTGAGCCTTCAAACACTCTTTTACATAGGCAGGGCGCATTTGCTTTTCTTATATTCAAAGAATGAATTTACTCGACTGACTGTAAACACTCCTTATTCAATTACTGAGAGTGAACTTCGTCACCTTTGAAGTCAGAAAAAGAGGTCAGTGCAGTGGTTGACACTTTCGCTCCGTCACCTATACTGTCTCATTGCTTCTCTCCTTCCCCTATGTATTCTTATTCTTTAACTGATCTTGCTTGATCCTTGAACTGTAAAGACTATCGATTCATTCTACTTAACTACTGAACCTGATTCCTACTTAACTAGACCTGAACCAGATTAAACTGATCTTTCTCCTTATTACCATCTGTTATTGTGTTATTCTTTCACTATGTTTACGGTCTGCTCCTTGCCTTGATTCCTTCTTTCTCTCCTCAACCCATTATTGATTGATTCTTTCTCTCTCCTTCAACTGATTTAAGTGATTCAGCTATCGGTGTCTTCTCTCTTCTTTCCCTGAACTGTAAAGAGGGAATCTTAGCTCAAAGACTGATCTTTCTCCTGAAACTGATTGAATGAGGTTCTCTTTGCTCCTTAACCTCTCGCTTGCTTCCCCGAACTGTAAACAAGGGATGAACTATTTTCTTTCTTTTACCTCCTTTCTTTAACTGTCAAAGATCAATACTCAACCTTCAACCTTTTCCTGGGCCGGCTTCTCTCCTCAAACCTATTTATTCGCTGTAACCTCATTCACCTTCTTGCTTGAACAAGGTAAAGTCAAGCAGCTGCTTCATTGACTCTCTCTCCCCGATTGACCAAGGTAAACAGGAGGATTCCTCTTTCACTCGGGCTGAACTATTCGATCACTCTACTCTGTCTCAGTCTTCTTCCTTCATCTATCCCCTTCAGTGATTGGTTTGTTATTCTCAGTGATTGTGAGTTATTCCTTCTGGAACTGTAAACAAAGAGTCGAGATGAATCAGACTCTCCCTTAAACCTTCACCCTCTTTCACTACTACTGAATGAGACAGATTGAACTCAAAGACTAGGTAAAGCATATGGGCTCTTTTCTTGAGCGAGGTAAACTTCTCTCCTTCCGCTCGGCTTCTTGACTACTTCTCAAATACGTAAACAGCTCATTCCATATATTCTTCAGCAGGTGGAGTTGTTGACACGAGACTCTCCAACTCGGGTCTCACTATTCTTTCCTTTGATTCTGATTGAACTACTACTGAATGAGCCAGATTGAACTCAATCACTATTCTTGAACAAGGTAAAGCATATTCAGCTATTTATTCTGGAACTGTAAACACAGACGAAACGAAAGAGTTGTAGAACTGAACTCATTCACCTATTCTATTGGTCGGTCTCACTGCTGCGCTCAATCACCGGAACACAAAGATAAGAGGAAATGAAAGCGAGAAAACAAACAAACTAACTAGTACTACTCATGAACCTTTGACAGTCAGTATTACCTGATTTATGGAGGTAAACTCGGGGTCTGACTGCTTATACCCTTTACTCTGCATTCTCCCTCCTTCACTGGCATATTCTATTCAATCCTTCTTTCACTCTTTTACTCTACTGTAAGAAAGTCAAGACGATCGATTAATGCAAGATTCATTCTTGTTTCCGAACTGAACTCATGAACTACTGAACTCAGCTTCTTTTCTCTTCTCCTTTCTTTAACTGTAAACTAAGCAAGCATATTGAATGAATTTACTCGACTGTAAACACTATCGATTCGTTCTCCTTCACTCACTTGTCCCTATTTATTCCTAACTCGGTAAAGCAGCTTCGGATTTCATTGACTGTAAACTCATTCACCTTCTTGAACAAGGGTTGAACTATGTCTATGTTTACGGTCTCTGATCTTTCTCCTCTCACTACTGACTCCTATGAGAATGATCGATCCTTGACTCCCTTTCCTATTTCTTCTTGATCTTCTCTCCTTTCTTTCACGAGGGTTGGTTGAACTATTCTCCGGTCTCTTCTCTTCTCTTTCTCCTTCCCCTTTCTTTCTTATCTTAATTAACCTGACCTGACTTCTAGGGGTTACTCTCTCTCTTCGGGCAAAGAAATATCATAGATAATATATATTCGCTGCTCATCTTTACAGCTTCTATTTTTTCTATTGAGAAAGCGGCGGGCCTCAGGAAACTCTCCACTAGTGCCCTGCGGGGCCGGACTGTTCGAGTAACCCCTGGTCGTCTAAGATAGAATGAATGGAACTGTCTTTGATTGAGACTGCGGATATATAGAAAGAAAGTGTTCCGCTCATTAAGGAAAGAAAGACGAAAGAAACCTCTTTCCTTTTCCTGATTGAACGGTAAAGTGGCTTCGCTACTTCTCTTTCTCTTCTCTTCGGGCAAAGTGACATAGATAATCAGAGCAGCTCATCTTTACAGCTTCCATTTGATATTGAGAAAGCGGCGGGCCTCAAGAGACTCTCCAATAGTGCCCTGCGGGGCCGGACTGTCGAGTAACCTCAGATCGTCTAAGATATCAGAATGGAACTGTCTTTGATTGAGACAGCAGATATCAAGTGTTCCGCTCATTTCATTAAGGAAGGAAAGCTTTTTGATGGTAAGATATCTATACTAAGCAGTGTTCAGTTCTTGTGAGTTATTCTTTCACGAACTGTAAACTAAGACTATCGATGAATGAGACAGATTTCACTACTCTCCCTATCGGTCGGTCTCTTCTCTGTTTTTTCCTTTTCCTTCTTTCGTTCTTTCATTAAGGAAGGAAAGATTTTTGATGGTGAGATATCTATACTAAGCAGTGTTCAGTTCTTGCATTAAGGAAGTCAAGACGAAAGAGAAAACCTTAACCTGAACCGATATTCCCTGACCGGAACCTGCCCCGGAACCTGACAAGAATGAAAGAAGAAGCCAGAGTAAATGAATTAGCGGCTTTCCCTTGTTTACAGTTCAAGAAGAAGGAAGTTCTTGTTCGCCTCCCCCTATGTTGTTCATTTCCCGAGGGTTTCACTATTCAAACACTCTGTCTGAGTCTTCGCTCCTGGACTATTTATTACTGATGAACCTGATGGAACTCTGGAACAAGGTAAGTAAAGCGGCCGGATGAGAAGGAAGAAGGTCAAGCCAAGCTACTTCCCCGGAACCGATATTCCCTTCAAAATCAAGGAAAGACTATCGAAGAATCAATGNAAATACCTTTTTTCTGATTCTTTTGTTTATTTTTTATTCTCGTCGAGGGGCAAAGCAACTCGATGAGAAGAGGAGAGGGGAGAAAAAGCTCAACGAGAAGAGGCGCGAAGCGGTGAGCCCGAGTTTACGAGGCGAACGCGCGAAGCGGCAGAAGACTGGAAAGGAGAGGAGAGGGTTCCTTCCAGTGCACTCTCATTCATCTTTCGTCTTCTTCCTTTTCTGTACTCTCCTGTAGTAAATGGAATATCTGATTCTGATTCTAGCTTTACCTCAATAAGGTCGTATTAGGTTCCTGAGGTTGAGTCTTTCTTCTTTCTTTTCTTTCCAGTAAGCTAATGAATTTCTTCTTTCTTTCAGTTGGTAAAGCTGCTTCGTTCGCTCAATCCCTTGTCCCTATCCTTTCCATTCCGGTTGAGTCAATTCATTGAATCCCTTCCCTCTTCCTATTTGTTTGGTTTGTTTCTTTCTCCTTCCCCTCGGTCTGTCAGCTTCTCCCCTCTCCTTGCTCCATTGATTGATTGCGCTAATGCCCCGCTACTATACTGAAATATATAAAGGAAGGCCTTACCCGGACTAATGGTTCCTAGACTCGGAGTAAAATTCTTGAGTCCTAAGGCCCTCTTGAGGATTTACTGACAGTGAACTCTCAGTCATAAATAGTCTTTACTGTTTCAATAGGGTAAAGATAGACTTTGATCCCTAAAAATAGGGTAAAAATACACTTTTATCCCTAGAAATAGACAGAGGATAGCATTTTATCTCTCAAAATAGGGTAAAGATAGACTTTGATCCCTAAAAATAGGGTAAATATACACTTTTTAATAAAAAAAGATAAGGGAGAGATAGACTTTTTAATCCTCAAAATAGACAGAAGATAGAATGAATCTTTAGTCTTTCCTTCCAGTTCACTCTCATTAATTCTTCTTTCGTCTTTCCTGTTTCAATAGGGTAAAGATAGAATGAATCCTTGTCAGCCGATTGAATGGTTGGTTGGATAGCCACTTAACTGTTATGAAGAATGAAAGATGAGGAAGGAAGAGTAACCCCTGTAGTCAGATATTACTAGACTTCCTCTAGCCCACTCCCCTCCCTATCTCTCTCGACCCATTCACCGGAGTATGTTGGGCTGGAATGCCTTTATTCCTATCACATCCTTGATTTATGATCTCTGGGC
>NW_019646627.1:35643-36302 GCF_002806865.2 Cucurbita pepo subsp. pepo
GTTCGCCTCGTAACCTCGGGCTCACCGCTTTCGCTCCTCTCCCTTTGGTCGAGCAGTTGAACTCCTTTTATTCTGTCTCCTTAACTCCTTTACCTCTACAACTCGGTTTCGTGGCAGAGCTCATTCGCCTATTCTATGTGGTCTCACAATTCCATTGCCTGAACTCGCATATGAAATCCTTCCCCTGTCGGTAAAGCTCTATTTGAAGAACCAGAACCGGAACCGATATTCCCTTTTACAGTTCAAGAATAAATGAATTAGCTGCAAAGACTCTCCCTTAAACCTTTTCCTATCCTTTTCGTAGTTGTTAACATAATATCAGAAGCAGAAAAATCTGTAGGGCACCATCTACTGTGCGCCAATGCCGAAGGCGTAGTGGCATTTCCTTCGGTGACTGCATCATTGGCCTATCCTCGTGCAGGGTGAGTGGGAAAATAGCTTATTAAGTCTTGCTTTCTTGAGTTTTTTGACGTTTTGACTGATAATAAGTACTCCCTTACCTAAACTCCTTACGCCTGACACAGATTTCGGACACGGATGTGAAGGTATTGTTGTGGATATCCTTCCCATCTGAGACTGNCACTGTGCGCCCATGCCGAAGGCTTGGTGGTATTACCTTCGGTGACTGCATCATCCAATTGCTGGGTGAATCGCAGAGG
>NW_019646628.1:0-829 GCF_002806865.2 Cucurbita pepo subsp. pepo
GTCTTATCTATGTATTTTGGGTCTGAGATTCTAAACATGATAAACTTCAAAAATCTAGTCAAGAAAGAAGGATGAACTTGTACAATAAAATGATATTGAGCAAATAAGAGGGATCTAGAACCTAGCCCAACCTTTACCAATTAAATTTTTTTTTCTTTTTTTTATTATTGAGAATGAACACTTGAGCGGAAGCCTTAGAATTTACTTTGAATTTATTTACAATTATAAAAAAACTAAGGGTTAAGCAAAATTACATCGAAGAAATATGGACAAGGTTCAGGTGGGTCTTTAATTTATTTGACCCAACTCCAACAATTGAATCTTCTCCCATATAGAATTCCTCCTAGCAAAACACTCTTAGCCTTGGAGTTTCTATGATTGAGCCACNGTCCCAGCAAAACACTCTTAGCCTTGGAGTTTCTATGATTGAGCCACCTAAAAACAAGGTGTTTGTTTTGGTACAGGTAGTGACTTTTAATTTTTTTAAAACTTTTTTTAGTCATTGTATTCTCTGGTAGCTCTCACTCAGATGTGGTCTTCGATTCATTCATGTATTCTTCTTTTATTGGGGTGTCATAGCTCTACTTTCTTTTCTGGGTAGGGTTGAATGCATAGTACTTCTCTATGACGGTTCATGCACGTGCCCTTGAATTTACTAGAAAGACTCGTATATGCAACAACTAGACTTGACTACGAGCTAGCATATGCTCTTTGTAATTTTTTCTTTATTAATGATTTATTCTTTCTATTATTTGTAAATTTAAAAATATATTATAAAAACGAATTTCTCTCTAAAGAAACTTTGTTTTTTCTGAAACTATTTCATTTA
>NW_019646628.1:11440-29569 GCF_002806865.2 Cucurbita pepo subsp. pepo
TTTTTTTACATCATGTTCATCAAATTCATTACTTCGAGAATTTAAATAGGAAACGGTTAGAAAATATAACACCCTAGTTTTCCACTCCCAAGCTACTCTTGGGAATTTGAATAAACTTACACAGCTTTTTTTACGAGTTCAAGAGCAAATTCAATCATTTCAACTGCTCAGGATCAAACCGGTACAATTGTCTAAAATTTTGTAGAAACACACTACAACTCTCTCAAAGAGTAGATTTACAATTTGATTGCTCACCTCACAACTATTTTCTCACAATACAATATTATCTCTCTCAAAAATGAGATAAACAAGAAATAAGATTCGAAGCTTTGGATAGAGCAACAACGAAGACTTTTAAAAAAAGTTTAGATCGAAGAAACTATTTCTAAAAAATACGAACTAGTGATAAGTTTAAGTAGCGAAGGAGTCTTAAAAATAGGAATTGATGTGGACCACTAAAACGTGGACTGAAACATGGAAAACGAAAAATAATATTTAAAAAAAAAAAATTATGGTGAAAAACTGTGGACCACATGTTTCATCTATTTAATATATATATATATATATATTTAAATGTAATAATGTAATAAAAAATATATTAATGAAAACAATTGAACGTTTAAAAGCAATGGAAAACTTTTATGAATGTAATTGAAATAATTTTATAATTCAAATAATTTTATTTCAATTTAAAAGTAATTGAAAACTCCACCGTTACTCTACCAAAGTTATAAATGTCATACTTCGATTGGTCCATGATGTCAATTTTGTCGCTGGTTTATGATGTCAATGTTGTCGCCACATCATCATGTCGGGTATCTTGTTTTGACTAAAACTTCTACATTTTAGCTCTAATTTGAGTGAACAAAAAAAGACGTTGAAATCGTTATTCCCAACCTTACACGGTGGACAAAATACTGAGAATTGTTAATAATTTAAGGTAGGTTTGTTATCATCAAAACATCAATTAATTAATTAATTAAAATTAATTAATTTGAGATTAATGCCTAAAAGGCAACAACTATAAGGCCGTAAAAATGCAAACACATGCAAATGATGCAATAAGGACCTATCGTTAAAACATCCTGGGGTGCTCTCAAGTCTAGAGTAAATTAGATGTGCAGTACTTCCCTACACATGACCCACACGTGCAAGCGTTCATCCCCTGACAGTTCTCACTCCCTAGACCCATCATAGTCAAGTAGCTATTTGTAGCAATGTCCTGAGCTCAGCAGACTCCTGAGTGTCATGCACGACATGATCACCATCATCATTGTAGCGTACACATTCATACTAAGCATTGTAAAAGGAAAAGTATCCTCATGTATATGTACACAGAAATGCATGAGGTCCGCATAGTTTATCGTCTTTACAAACATCATTATGACACAACCCTAATTTCATCCTTGTATTATTATCATGCATTAGTCTTCATTCTTTCATCATCATTAATATTAACTATGGTTGTGTCTTATGAATATCATATACATAATGCAATAGAAACTTCATAACATGCTTCTCATCTTAATATGGAACGTACGCCATACTAAGGAAATAACATAATCTAACATCGTCATATTAACATGCATCGTCATCATCATACAACATCATCATAAACACATCATAATCATCGTAAAACATTATCAAACATCATAATATAGCTCATACAGGTCATCATATGCCATACATCATAATTAATCATCAAGGCATCATAAGCACAAATCATAAATAACACGTGTCGGTGCCACTAGATACGTGTCGTCATACATCGAGTATTTATCTAGCTTATCATATAGTAACGCCACTTATATGTTTGGCCTTAGGCGGCGTTTCCCTAATTTCAAGTTTTCTAAGCTTACGTTCCTCAAACCTACTCCAAATGTCATCTGGGATCGTTCCTTATTAGGTTGCTGCCTTTCGTTATTATTTCACAATTATAATTTAAATTCAACTTGAAATTGTGAAATAGAGTATCGTCTTGACCTTAATTACCTTAATTAGGGACAAAATCGGCTTAAGAAGGGTTAGAAAGGTAGAAAATGAGTCAAAATCATTTTACCGAGCCGAATAGCCAAAGTAGATGCAATGACGATTATGAATGAGCTGGCCTAGAGTAGGGGTAAAGTCGAGCTGGAGGACCACGCAGAGTGTAGAAGAAAGTCGATTAAGCTCGCAAAAAACATGTACGAATGGACGACATATATGACTAAACAAGCTTAGATTTTGCATGATGTTCGATTTGTGAAGGAAAACTTCACTCAAGGTCCAAGAAAGCCACAAAGTCGAGCTAAAAATGTGAATGGTGCTTGAGTTTCTCTTGAGGCGTGTCATGAGAATGTCAAGATCATGATACTGCATGGTTGAAATTGTACAACCATTACACGGTGCATAAAGTGTTTCATGACTTATTACTATGGAAGTACAATTCAGAACCTATACGAAGATCTATCATATGAAGAGAAGTATGTTCGGATATTGGCTTGTGGCGTGAAGTAGTTGGACAACAAAGTGATTCCCTTGGTCAAGGAACCATGGGAATGACGAGGCGACTTAGAAATATGTAGAGGACTTGAAGAAGTTCTACCTCCAGCTGTTCTAGAAATGAAAATCTTTTAGGGTAGAAAGTTACTAAAAAAAACTAAATTTTAAGTTGGACTCTTCAAAACCAGTACAAAATTAGAAAAATAGTGAAGTCAACCCCATAAAGATGAATGCACTCCCTTATTAATAGGTCTTATTTAATCATAAGAAAATAGATTGGGGAAAAATAGAAAGAAAGGACAGATAGGTTTGAAAGTGATGAAAGAAGGAGAAAATCGTTTCACCTTCATTTTGGTTGTTTGGTGTCTGTTTCTGACCAATGTCTCTTCGTAAAGTTGCTTATAAAGCGATAGGAGAAGTATTCTAGACGCTTTGATCGTCCAAAATAATCAAAAATCGAGAAAGAACGAGAGGTAAAAGTTTTAAATTTTAGCCTCTATTTTTCTCTATACATGAGATTTCTATGGTTCTAAAATTTAACCAAAGTGTTGCAAAGAGGATTTTTCACATCTTTTGTGAATGAATCTCGAGGCCAAACGCACTAGTAGTTCGAGCAAGGGTAAGAAATTAGTTTCTAGCAAACTTTGAACATGAATATTTCCTTCCAATGTCTATGAGGTTAGTTAAAAAGAAATTTGGATTAGAGCTTTTCAACTTTAGTGAAGAAAAAAAATTTGAATTGAGATACATTAGAAAAGATACAATAATCGTATGAATTTAGGAAAAACTTGAAATTCCGATGAATAATAAGTTTTAGAAATTAATTGATAAAAAAATTTATGTAGACACATTGGCTTTGGCTCGAAGGTAGGCGTGTGTACTTGAGGAAGCGACATGTTTTGGCCGCCGACTAGTCGCAAAAGAATAGAGATTTGAAGTATGCGCGTGGTGGTCGGAACTCTCATCTGACAAGGGAAGATGCGAAGGGCAAACCCAATCCATGACCTGACCCAACCCACCTAAGAAATCAGACGAGTATCAACCCTCCGATGTGTGTGACATGTGCAATGTCCTAATCAAATGCCTAGTGGCATGATCAAAGCCGATGATTGTAAGCTATGTCCTCCATCACGATCTTGAATGTAACTATCCATGGAATCATGTGTCGTGTGAAACGTAGATCAATGTCGTTCTTATCTGAAACTCAGGTTAATATCTTTCTTCGGAGCCGTTTCTTGTCCGCCCCCCCGCCCTGCATAGCGCTTCACTTTCGGGGATTCAGAAGAATACACTACTCTCTTATTTATTGATCTCGGTGAAAAGGAACCGTCTACCTGTTGGGATGCTAGACATTAAGTAAGTGGCTTAATGAGGATAACTGAGCTAACACGCCAGAATTGGCTGCTGGCACAACTGAGTGGTGAATATGAGCGAAAGACTACACTTGTGCATGTGTAGGCACTTTACCGCGTGTATGAGTCTCCTTTTTCAGCCGACCTCCGTTTGACTATTTTAACTGCAATTTTGATACTGATCTTAATTAAACTTGAATAAGGTCCCACGCGAGGAATTTTAAGAATTTTGAAGCACCAAGTTGTTGGTTTTTTGGCCCCTCATCTCACTTTAATTAATTTCAATTAATTAATTGATATTTTGATGATAACAAACCTACTTTTTAATTATTAACTATTTTCAGTATTTTGAACTGTCCACAGTATAAGGTCGGGAATAACGATTTCAACGACTTTTCAATTACTCAAATCAGAGCTAAAACGAAGAAATTACAATCGAGACAACATACCTGACGTGATGATGTGTCAGAAAAATCAAAATGATGGACAAATCAAAATATATCAAAGTGTGACATTTATAATTTTGGGAGAGTAACAAATGGTGGATTTTTTTTTTCTCTTATTATTATATTTTTAAATAATGTTATTTTTACAAATTATAAATTTGAATCTAACATTTACTCACATCGATTTTTATTATTACTATATTATATTATTATATTATTATATTTTAAAATTTTGGTAGTTACTCACATCGTTTTTATTATTATTATATTATTATATTTATAATAAATTTTGAATTTCATTTGACCGTTACTCACATAACTTATTATTATTATTATATTATATTACTATTATATTAAAATTTTGAAATAAATGAATTTAGAAAATTTTCTTATTTATTTACTTTTAATCTCCACCTTCCATTATTCCTAACACAATCCAATGGTCAATATTTAATCCTATATTTTGCCACTTTTCTCCTCTATATAAACTCATCTTTCCCCACATTTTAAAATACACAACTTACATACATTCTCCAATCCTCATTTGTTCAAAGTCTCCATTGTTTATTGCTCTCTCCAAACTTACAAGTTTATTTCTTTTCATCTTATTCTTGAGAGGGATTATTTTTGTATTGTGAGGAAATAGTTGTGAGTATCCCAAATTGTAAATCTACTCTTTGGGAGAGTTGTGGTGTGTTATTATCAAACTCAAATACTTGTATCGGTTTGATCCTGCGTCGTGGAAAGGATTGAGTTTGCTCTTGAACTCGTAAAAAGAGCGGTGTAGCGGTTTGGCTCAGATCCGTGGAAAGAGTCGAGAAAGTTCTTTATTCAAATTCCCAAGAGGCACTTGAGGAGTGGAGTAGGTCGAGTTTGATCGAACCACTGTAAAACTATAGTGTCATTTTCTCTAACTCTTTCCTACTTAATTTCAAAATTATTATTGTGATTTATTGCATGTTCTACTTAATTATTCTTTTGACTTGAATTACTTTGTTATAGTAATTATCATCTTCTACTTATTTGTAAAAAAGTTTCATCATTAGAAAAATTAATCACATTTAAACACTTTTATCGTTAAAACCCTATTCACCCCCCCCCCCCTCTAGGGTTGCCATACCGATCCAACATAAGTCACTAGAAAACGAGCTTTGGAAGACACACGTCATCCATATAAGTAAACATTCATACTCTTTTCCAGGAATTGATAATTTACTTATTACTTGGTACTTGTGATAGCGATTAGGAATCAACCCAAGGGAAAACTCTGATACGAAATGATAAGAAATCACTACAAGAGAAGTTAGATTCAGATTATCTTATTGATTGAATATATCACGGCAAGAACACTTGTTTGAGATTTGAATCATTCCACAAACAAATTCAATCATAAAAAGCTTGAATGATTCTAAACATGTCATGTATGAATAGAATTACAAAGAAACTCAGCACTTGGCCTTGTTACTACATTTTTCAAGTCTCATTTATAGTCTTAAAATTAAAACTCTTTAACGAGACATTCTAAGAGTTGTAACTTTCATATTTTATAACTATAATTAGCCACTTTGTATACTTCATAGCAATAATTAACAACTATGTAAATAAGCCTTAAATACCTTTAAAATAAAAAAATTCCTTTAACTCTTATCATCACAAATTTTTTAACTATCTATAAATAAATAAAACTATATTATTCTTTAATGTAGCATGATTTGCAACATCTTGTGATAATTTAAACAACATTTTCTTTACATATTCCTTGAGTTTATATTGCATGGTTGATGCCTTGGTTTATATCAGATAGTATATACTTACTTATACTTGTGATTATTTGCACTCTTTTTTATATAAACTTCAAACTACAAGCAATGAATAGTAGCATGTTTCAAAATGTCCGATGGTAAGTTATTTCAAGTCTTAAATAAACTTCAAACTACTCAAAGATCTTATATGCACCATATTTTTAAGGTTATGAATTATTATAATATATTTCAAAGTAATCAGAGAATGTTAAGGACCCAAATAAAAGATGGGTGAATAATGACACATACTTGAGAATCTATAATTAGGCATATTTATAAGGATATGAACAACTATGTAAGATTTCAAGGTAATTGGAGCTAGTTTAGATCCTAAACCAAAATTGGGGAGGAAAGGGACCACAATACACTTTTGACCTTGTGGTAGGCTTTAACGAACTCGAAATGATACGAAATTTTACATGAGACTCATTTATAGTGTTATAGATGACTGTATATGGTTTCAAATTTATTAAAACATGTTTGAGTTTAAGCAAATACTTTGATAAAAAATTATGAAAATAACCCTACTAATCATAAACATTTATGATTTTTATGAACTCCAAGCGACATGATAGGTTGTATGATACTAAAAATTCATGCATGTGATTAAAAAATGTATATGATTATGACCTATTGCATATTATCACACTCTACTTGTGCCTTCGTTGGTTGTGCCTTAAGTTTTGTGAAAAAAATCTGGCAGTTAGAACTCTAAGGTGAAGAACCAAGTAAGTTAGGTTGGTCGTCAAACACAACTCAAGTCCTAAGTCACTAAGAATACTAAGTTGTACTCTAATCGATAACTTTAGTCATCCTTGATCTCCCACTATGATATGCATTATGATCCCATGTTTTTCTCGCTCAAAATCAGATGCCCTATACATGTTTCTTGTAAGATATCCTACCCATGTTTTATTTTGTGGATGTCATGTTCCATGTTCCTGTTTTTTCCGCACCTAGAAAACCTGCCCATGTTTACTTGCAAGTTGTCCGAGTTTTTATTTTATTTTATTTTATTTTATTATTTATGATGACAAGTTTAGATTCATGATATTCACCAACTATTTGTCCTTTTTAGGTCTTCTACGAGGAATAGTTTTTTGGGATTAGGTTTAAGGATTGACTGAGTATCATGACTCATGACTCATGGTTTAGAACCAAGGTCCTCAAGATAAGAAATTATTTTAAGGTCTTGGTAAGATCATAGAGATAGTACCTTAGCATCAATTATAGACACGATTAAAAGCCGATAAATAGGTTGCTTATTAAGTTTTATAATTGTTTTTTACATGTTTTTAAGATAATGATTAGTAGTTGGTCGATCGAGAGTAAATCTAGAGCAGGTGCCATAGTGAACTGATCCTACGAATTAGAGTCTTTTCTATTTTGTGTCGAATTCTGTAGAGTAAAAACTTAAACTTTACTTGAGATGTTATAAATATATATATATTTTTAATTTTTTATCTTTTAAATCTTATTAGTTTTAAACTAAAAAAAATCTTACCTTATATTAGCTAATAATTATTTTACCATTCATGGAGTTATTTGGTAGCTTAAACAATGAAACCCAAACACTCAAACCTATAGTATCTTTAACTTGGTTTAGCTTTTCATAGTTCTTCATGATATAGCTTACCAATCAAAGCTCTTATCTAGACGTGGTATTATATCACTCAGCTCAATGAAATGCATCTATTCATTAGGGTTAGGTGCCAGATCCTAAAATGAATTAGTCAGCTCTTAACTATTCCCTGTGCAATAAAACAAATGTATCATAATTTATGAAGTGTGACCTCATTCTGGATCAAACTAGTTCACTACAAGAGATTTGTTGACAACTCCTTAATAGGCCAACCCTCATGTTTGCCAACTACGATGTATCCATGTTATAAATCATCTACTCGTTTCCATTCATGATATTCTTTTGGCACATAAGCTATCTAGGAGTACTGCCCTATCTATATGAACTCCCAGTCATCGGGGGTGTCGAGGGGAAATAGGCTTCCATGCAAATTATGATGGTGACGTCCATGTAGTCCTCAAGTCAAACGTAAAGAAATGACTCCATATTCTTGCTAGACCATACAAATACTCTTAGCAAGTCTCCTAATAATCCCTACATGGTCACAACATCCTACCGTACGATATTGATCATTGGTCATAAAATAGAGTGTCGTATAGCACATAGTCTAAACTCTTATCATGCTCATGTTTCACCTACTTGGCAACATTGTTGTTTCTCATGATTTTAAAACTATGAAGAGTGTCGCCAACCTTATTATTTCTCATGGTCTTAGAATTAGAATTGTTGTTCTTTCTCACGGTCTCAAACATTACCTCAAAACTACAGAGTAGTGAACATCTTACTCTTTATCATAATCTAAAAACTAGAACATTGTTTCTCATGGTCTTTGCCAACTTCAAACGTGGTATCAAAACTACAAAAAAAATTACAATGACCTTGCTATATATCACGATCACAAACATTATCTCATTAAAATAAAATATCAAATTATTACACAACAAAAGTAGGAATGGTATGTATTTGTTTAAAAATATAATTATTAAAGTGACTCAAATTAAGGGAGGAAGAAATTAGAAATTAAAAATTAAATACTTCATGACCCACAAAAATTAAAAATATAATTATTAAAGTCAAACATTCTATACTTGGAATACTTCATGACCCACACAATTTTGACCCACACAATTTTGAAAGCCTTTCTAAATTTTTGTGGTGTTCTTCTAAATATAGTTTTCTTATCGAACTATATATAGAGCTTCACATCATCAGTAAAATCCAAGCACTCACACCATAATCATTGCTACTCTTCATCATTTGTGAAACGAGCTTGTAACCCGACAACTTAAAGACAATCCATAATGGCCATGGGCAAAGGTTTCAAGCTCTTTCACACCCTTTTCTTAGTGGTTGCTTGGCAATGTTTTGCGAAAGTGGGTGCCACTTTTGGCGATGTCACTGGTGTTGCAAAGCTCGATCATCAATTTTCGTTTCGTGCCTTTGGATCACATGACACACAAGCCCCATCGGTTGCACCAATTGCAGGTAGCACAGAATTCCTAGTGGCTGCACCGTTTGGAAGCATCGCTCAAACTCCAGAGGCTTTAACCCCGGAGGTTGCATCAGTTGGAAGCATCGCTCAAACTCCGGAGGCTTTAACCCCGGAGGTTGCATCAATTGGAAGCATTGCTCAAACCCCAGAAGTTGCATCAGTTGGAAGCATTCCTCAAACCCCCACCATTACACCAATTGGAAGTAGCACACAAGCGTGAGAGTAGCATTGTTGCACATGGAGGCTTCTTTGTCTATTAACATAGCAAAACCTAAGCCAAACTAAATCACTATGGTGTAGACAAATTCATTATTTCTATTTTTTTCTTAAATGGAATGATTTTTCTACCATTTTTCTCATATTTAATTTTCTATTTTAACTGACGGAAGGGTATTTTTAATATTTAATGAAACACGAATGTTCCACATCGGCTAATAGGAAGTGAGCATGGATTTATAATCAAGGAATAATCTCTCTATTGGTATGCGGCTCAAAATGGACAATATCATACTATTGTGGAGAGTTGTGTTCATTTCACATCATATGAAACCATACGCAATAAATTTATCGATGCATTAATACAAAATGTCTAACCTTCATAAAATTCAAACAACTCTCTTCTTTTATTTTTAAGATAGACACATCTTAGCTTTGTTATTTTACAAATAGTTAAGGTACAGTATTTTCCAAAGCCCCTATTTTATGTTTAACAATTTTGGTCCTATGTCATCATATCATCCATCACTCCAAATACTCTAATGAAATGTGTCATATTGTCCCATTAGATTTTATTAATGGTTCAAGTAATGAATGCTCAATTTTCTTTTGGATTCCAATTCCAATAAACACCGAGGTTTCATTAGCCCACAGGGTGCTTAAAAGAATACCTATACTAAAAAAAAGATAAATTCGACTAATGAGTTGAGACTTATAATAATTATTCAAGAAAAAAAATAAGTGTTTCTTAAAACATTGATAAATGAGCATGTTTAGATAGCAATAGAGATTACACCCGAAATTACTAAAGTCCAGAGAAAGTTCATAGTGACCTATAAGATAAGGATGCAATGAGAACTTACTAAATACTTTTATACTCACCTAATAGAAAGTTCGTCCTCTGTGTTTTTCTGACCTCCATGTTTGGTTTGAAATTGTATATTAAATTTCAATTTATTTTGAATTGTAGTGTTGTTAATTATTATTTTTTTTTTGAAAACAATATTAGTTATTTATAAATATTTAAAATGTTTAGGTTAGGTAATTATCTTTTTACTTATTTATTCATTTATTTTATAATTATTGTTTAAGTAATTTTCTCTACGGATTTCCAAATTACAAGTTTGTATTTGTTTTATAATTGAATTATTAAAATGATATTTATTGTTATATTCTTGAATTTTAAATAAACTGATTTAATAATGTCTTCAAACTATCTTGGACTTTTAAATTAAGTTATTTCATTGAAATCCATATGAAAAAAAAAAACATATTGGCAAATCATATACATATTGGGCTCGGTTTCTATGGAGAGGTATAGTAACAGTATGTCGTTCAGATCCAAAAACACGTTTTCGATAGATCTTGTCGATGTAATCTTTGGCTTTTCTTTCAATATCAAGTCATACAACTCACTGATAAGTTTTGTCGTCATTGCTTGGTCAAGCCAAACCTAACCTGATCTCGACATTTCATCCCAACAGTCTTTGAGATCACCCTTTATGAGGATGTGAAAATATTTCCCTGGCATATTCGTTTTAAAAATCTCGAGTCTTTGAGATCACCCTTTATGAGGATGTGAAAACCTTTCCCTGGCATATTCGTTTTAAAATCTCGAGGGAAAGCCCGAAAGGGAAAGCCAAATAGGACAATATCGGCTAGAGATGGGCCTGTATCATTAACAAATGGTATTAGAGCCAGACACTGGACTATGTGCCAGCAAGGAGGCTGTTCCCCGAGGGAAACATGGGAGCAGTGTGCCAGTAAGAACGCTGGGCCCCGAAGGGGGGTAGATTTGGTGCGGATCCCACGTCGATGGGGAAAGGAACGAGTGTCAGCGAAGACACTGGGCTCCGAAGGGGGGGTAGATTGTGAGGATCCCACTTTGGTTGGGGAGGAGAACAAAACACCATTTCTTTAGAAGGGTGTGGAAACCTTTCCCTAACAAACACGTTTTAAAAACTTTGAGGGGAAGCCCGGAAAGGAAAACCCAAATACAATAATATCTGCTAGTAGTGGACTTATACTACTTATATTGTTACAAGAACGATCTCCTTTTCTATTTCTTCTCGATTTGATAAAAGCTAAATATTGAGAAAAAGGACCACTCCTTGGGGAGCAAAGAATCTTAGGATTCAAAGCTATGAGAAACATAAAAGTTAGTGTGTAGGCTAATTATTCAAACCCTTTTTATTTCCTCCCTTGCTTCAAGAAAATTGTCAGACTAAAAGAATCCTCTGACAAGACTTCAAATTAAAATGGAATGGGATAATTTAACCCTCTCATGAACAACCCATAAACATCACAATAAAATTATAACCATTATAATGTCCATTTTTTTATTTTTTGTTCGTATTAAAACCACTTATTAATTATTTCATGGACTCTCCACAATCCAACACCTCCCCTTTAACCAAGTACCGCCTCAGCGTAATCAATACTTTGTTTGACATGGCTAAGTTTAAGGCATGACTCTATTACCATGTTAGATGAACACGACTCTCTACAATGGTATGATATTGTCCACTTTGAACATAAGCTTTCATGGTTTTGTTTTGAGATTCCCTAAAAGGCCTCTCACCAATATAAATAGTATTATTTGATTATAAACCCATGATCATTCCCTAAATTAGCCGATGTGGGACTTTCATTCAACCGAAAGAACTAGGTTGAATCAGGTTATGTAGAGAACAATACAAAAATCAAATTTTGCAAAAAAAAACCCGTTGAATCTAACTCGTGGAAGACAAAACACAAATGAACATGTGTCGACAAAGGAGGGCTTGAACACATCGGAAAGGAGAAGGGACAAATGTCGAAGGAAACAAGTTAGATTGGGGTGGTAGACACTTAGTAACCAAGGAAATTGAGGAAAATTTCACGCACTCCAGGGTTCGAACGCACGCTACAGGGGTTGGAGTGGTCAGTCAGCGAATGCTACATGTCGCATCAAGTAATGCTTGTAGAGATTGACCGGATATGACACATGAGAGCATATTTTTCCTTAGGTGACTAGAATATGCATTATTAGGACTATAGAGGGGTATTTAGGTGACAATGCAATATATGATTTAGAAAATTATCAAAATGAATTTAAGATGCATGCGATTATAATGTTTGCTATTGTGCTAGAAAGGAGGAAGGCATATTGTGATCTATGTTCTGGGTGATTGATGTAATTATCTTCGTGTTGAGATTTCATAAATGTTTAGATAATATATTACGTGCTTTAGGTGATTGATAAGATTGTCTTCTTAACAAGCATTTATGAATGTTCTAAGTTAAGAATAGGGGGTTACATCTATGAAATTTTAATGTTGACCAAGGACAATACATTTCTAGTAGACCAAACACCCTAGGGTTGTAAGCGACGATTAGTGGTCGAGATCACAAAGCTCCCAAAAAGTTAGATTAGCCCGAAGAACTAATCTCAAATGACTTGAAAATGTTAGTTTAAGATTTATACCACCAAGACGCGCTAGGAACAAAGCAAACCTCCACGGCACCCATTGAATTTAAAGAGAGATTACGAGGTTGATAAAAGTGTGAACATTATCACTAGAGCCCGACTGGCTCCTATTTCTCTCCAGTACCACAATAGTACTATTTGGTCACCTAGGTCAGATTCAGTAGTACCACTTCCAAGCCGTAGATATGTAGAAACACTTGCGGTTGAACTTGACTAAGGTCAAACAGGATGACCCATCGTGGTGACTTAAATAGTTATTATTGTTTAGAGAGGGCTCGAGAGCCTAGGCTTATTGTCCTCAGTACGTGGAATGAAAGTTGAAATTTTATTTTAAACATCTATGTGGATGATCTTTTATTTAATGGGAATGATGAAAAATTGTTGAAGGAAATTAAATGTTCCATAAATAAATAGTTTGATATGGCTGACTTAGGTCATATGAGATTTTTCCTTTGAATTATGATGTTTTTATATGCCAAAGATACTATGATGTTGAAGTTTTAAATCAATTTGGCATAGAGAATTACCATTCTATTTGTAATCTCATTATTCTTGGACAGAAAATTAACAAATATGAAAATGGTGCAAAAGTGGATGTAACTTTGTATAAAGAAACAGTGGAAAGTCTGATGTATCTCGCATCGACTCGTTCTCATCTCATTTTATTGTAAATTTGATTAGTCATGTTATGACATATCCAAAACAAACCTTTTGCAACAGCTAAAAGGGTTTTAAGGTACTTCAAAGATACCATAAATTATGGTGAAAAAGGGAGGAGTGAGTGATTTAATAGGATTAACTAATAGTAATTATGCAAGAGACATAGGAGATAGCAAGAGTACTTCAACCTATGTATTAATGATGGTTAGGTTTTGATAGAAGAATAACAAAGCCACCAACCTAAACTATATGAGTTATAATATCATTAAATATTCAATTTGACTTCTATAGCTTTACAAATAATCAAAAATAGAAACTAACCACAATTCTCATCCAATAGTTAAACTAAATACCTAAAAATACTCCTGACATCCAGAATTAGTTCAGTTACAAAAACTATGCACACAAAGTTCTTCATGCAACTTCTGACATGCTTATAATTTTAGAGATTTTGTCAACAAATGAGCAGGTTTATTTTAGGTACCACAAAATAATAAATTAACCGTTCCTTTTATAAGATCTTTCCTTCTTTTATAAGATCTCTAAGAAAATTAAATCTTACTCTTATGTGTCTGGAACGTCCATGTACAACTGGATTTTTGGATAGCTTAATAGTTGAAGTATTATAACACATTAGCTTGGTTCCTTCTATTTAAGAGTGACATCTCTTCGAGTATCCTCCTCATCCAAACAGTTTGACATGCACAGGTACTAGCAGCAACAAACTCAACTTTTGTGGTTGATAAGGTGACTATAGGCTGCTTATGAGAAGACCAAGCTACTGCTCCTCCACTCATCATAAACACATAGCTTGAAGTACTCTGGCTATCTTTCATGTATGTGGCATAGTCACTATCAATAAGTCCAATTAAATCACTAACTTCTCATTTTCTATAAAATACACCATAATATACCGTACCTTTCAAGTACCTTAAAACGCTTTTAGTTGTTGCAAAATGTTGTTGTGTTGGACATGCCATAAAACGACTAATCAAACTTTCAACAAATATGAGATCAAGATGAGTAGCTGTGAGATACATCAAACTTCCGACTATTTGTTTGTACAAAGTTACATCTACTTTTGCACCATTTTCATCTTTACCAATTTTCTTTCATGGAACAATGGGATTACAAACAGAATTCTAATTCGGTATGCCAAATCGATTTAAAACTTCAGTCGCATATTTTCTTTGATATATAAAAATACCATCTAATCTTTGTATTACCTCTATTCCAAGAAAAAATCTCATCTGATGTAAGTCATATCACACTCTTTCTTCATGGAACGTTTAGACTCCTCTGATAATTCTTGCCCGTCTCTAGTAAATAAAAGATCATCAACATAAATGCTTACAATAAGAATTTTACCTCCCTTCCTCTTGATGAAGAGTGCCTGCTCGCTGGAACTGCTTTTGAATCTTTCATTGATGAAGTAGGATTCTATTCGACTAAACCAGGTTCTAGGTGCTTATTTTTATCCGTAGAGAGCCTTTTGGATTTTGTACACATTTCCTCACTTCCCTTTTTCTCACATCCTTTTGGTTGTTCAAGAAAAATATCTTCTTTTAACTCGCCATATAAAAAAGTTATTTGACATCTAACTAATATAGTTTCTAACCTTTTTAGGCTGCAAAAGCAATGATCATTCTCACAATATCCATTCTAGCCACAGGTGCGTACAATTTCGTATAATCAGTTTCATGCTCTTGTGTGTAGCCTTTAACAACCAATCTTGTTTTGTATTTATCAACTTCTCTAGACTCATCTAGCTTGGTCTTATAAATCTATTTCACTCCTATTTTCTTTGCTCAAGTGGGTAGAACCACCAAGTTTCATGTTTGATTTTTTTTTCAATGGATTTGATTTCTTCATCCATAGCAAATCTCCATTTTGGGTATTTGACAGCTTCCTCAAAATTCATCTGAAATCATCAAGAATTCCATATTTTCTTCATCTTCTTCAGATAAGCCTACACCAGAATTATAATCTGCTAACCATACAGGTGCATGTCGATTTCTCCCCTCCCTTATTGTCAAATTCGGTGCAAGAGCTACTGGAAAATTGTTTCCAGCAACTGGTTCAATTGTTTCTGCAATCGGTTTAGTCATTCCTTCCGCAATTTCCTCTTTTTCATTTTCAGCAACTGGTTCAATTGTTTTAGCAACCAGTTCAGTCGTTGCCTCCGTGATTTTTCCTTCTTCGACTATGTTCTCATCAATTTCAATAGTTTTCCCCCAGTCCAATTTTGTTTCACTGTCAAAAAATTTCCAATCTCATTCACGATCTTCCTCAAAAGCTACATTACGACTTACTATAATTTTATTTGGATTAGACATTCTATAGCCCTTGGATTCGCTGTTGACTCCAAATAAAACACATGTTACACTATTATCTTCAAGTTTGCTTCTCTTGGCATCTGGAATATGAATTGTCCCACACATGACTCCAAATAAAACACATGATACACTATTATCTTCAAGTTTGCTTCTCTTGGCATCTGGAATATGAATTGTCCCACACATGACTCCAAATAAAACACATGATACACTATTATCTTCAAGTTTGCTTCTCTTGGCATCTGGAATATGAATTGTCTCACACATCCAAAAAATATGAAATAATCTACTGATTGTTTCACTCCGCTCCAAGCCTCTTATGGTGTCATGTCTTTTACAGCAAGAGTCGGTGATCGATTCAAAATGTGAATCGTCAACCTGATTGGTTCAAGACAGAATTTTTTAGGCATTTCTTCTCTGTCAGCATAGCTCTTACTAAGTTCATCACAATGCGATTTTTGCATTAGGCCACTCTAATTTGTTGTGGGGTATAGGCTGTGGTCAATTGTCCCTTCACTCCATGTTGTTTGAAAAAATCGCTGAATTCTGCAAAGTTGAATTCTCCTCCTCTATCTGTCATTAAACATTTTATACCAATACACATTACTAATAGTGTGACGAGCCCCATGCAAAGTTAATTTCACTGCACCATTTCCCGTGATTTTCATACTTGTATTATTTCCAAGCTTGACAATGTTGGAAAAGGTCTTTTTTAAGCTTGAAAACATACCTTCACTTGCACAGATATGATTTGAGCAACCAGAATCTAAGAACCAAACATCACTCTTTTTTGCTTCATGTATTTCCATATAAGCAAGTAACAGCATTTCATCTTCTTCTTTCAACTCTGTATAATTCAATAACTTATTCATCTTTGGACATTCATATTGAAAATGACCTAAGTCATGACTCCTATAACATTCAACAGTTGCTTTCTTGAAAGTTGATCTTCCTCTTGCGCATCCTCTGCCCCTGCAAGTTCCTCTTCATTTGTTACTTATTTCCGTTCGACCTTCGACTTTTAGAACTTGCTCGTCTCCGTTAATGCTGGATCTTCGAAATTTTTGTTCATGCACCACTAATGAACTTTGTAATTCATCAATGGACATGTTATCAGTATCTTTATATTTCTCAATGGATACTACAACATAGGTAAATTTTTCAGTACTCAGGGCATGCAGAATTTTTTCTACAATTTTCTTGTTGGCATATCTTCTCCATTGCTTCTCATCTTGTTGGAGATTGTCATCACTCTTGCAAAATAATCTTTGATACTTTCATCCTTCTTCATCTCTAGGATCTTAAATTATTTCCTTAATGCATTAAAAAGAGATTTCTTCACTTTTTGGTTTCCACCAAATTTTCGCTTCATTAAGTCCCAAACAATCTTGGCTATTCGACGATCCAAGATTTGTTCAAAGACAGTAAGATCAATTTCCTGGAAGAGGTAATGCTTTAGTTGGTTATATTTGAATCTAGCATCATCAAGGTGGCCCTTTTGTGCCTCAGTGAGCATTGTTCCTTCCTCTTGTTCTTAGAAACCAAGCTCTACCACACTCCATAGATCCTTTGGTATGAGAGAATTTTCCATCAGCTCACTCCAATGATCATACTGACCATCGGAGTGAGGGATTTTCGTTAAATTTTTGTCTTCAGTCATACTCTCTCTATTTGATCACTCAAAAATTGCTACTCTACAAAGCCTAGTGGTGGCTCTGATACCAATTGTTAGGTTTTGACAGAAGAATAACTATGGGAGAAACATAAAAATTAGAGTTTCAAATGTTAATATTATTAAATACTGAACTAGAACTTCTCTAATTTTACAAATAACCAGAAATAGAAACTAAGACAAATCTTGTAAAGTACTCAAACTAAATACCTAAACATACTCTAACTATCCAAAACTATTTAACTATTTTTTACATAATCAAATTCTTGTAACAATGACACTGGAGAAGTAATAGTTTGGTCTTCTCATACAAAGCCTATAGTCACTTTATTATATACTGAAGTTGAGTTTGTTGCTGCTTCTTCTTGTGCATGTCAAGTTGTTTAGATGAGAATGATAATAAAAGAGATTGGTTATTCTCAAATAGAAGAATAAAACTAATGTGTGATAATGCTTCAACCATTCAGTTGTCCAAGAACCCTGTTCTACATGGACATTTCAAGCACATAAGGGTAAGATTTCACTTTCCTAGACATCTTTCACTTTCGTAGAGATCTTACAAAATAAGGAGCTATTAATTTATTGTTTTGTTGTATACAAAATCAATTTGTTGATTTGTTG
>NW_019646628.1:35255-36236 GCF_002806865.2 Cucurbita pepo subsp. pepo
AAATAGTTGTGAGTATCCCAAATTGTAAATCTACTCTTTGAGAGAGTTGTGGTGTGTTATTATCAAACTCAAATACTTGTATCGGTTTGATCCTGCGCCGTGGAAAGGATTGAGTTTGCTCTTGAACTCGTAAAAAGAGCGGTGTAGCGGTTTGGCTCAGATCCGTGGAAAGAGTCGAGAAAGTTCTTTATTCAAATTCCCAAGAGGCGCTTGAGGAGTGGAGTAGGTCGAGTTTGATCGAACCACTGTAAAACTATAGTGCCATTTTCTCTAACTCTTTCGTATTTAATTTCAAAATTATTATTGTGATTTATTGCATGTCTACTTAATTATTCTTTTGACTTGAATTACTTTGTTATAGAAAAATTAACAAAGTTTCATCATTAGAAAAATTAATCACATTAGAAAAATTAATCACATTTATTGCATATCTACTTATTTGTAAAAAAGTTTCATCTTTAGAAAAATTAATCACATTGAAACACTTTTATCGTTAAAACCCTATTCACCCCCCCCCCCCCNACGAGCTTTGGAAGACACACGTCATCCATATAAGTAAACATTCATACTCTTTTCCAGGAATTGATAATTTACTTATTACTTGGTACTTGTGATAGCGATTAGGAATCAACCCAAGGGAAAACTCTGATACAAAATGATAAGAAATCACTACAAGAGAAGTTAGATTCAGATTATCTTATTGATTAAATATATCACGACAAAAACACTTGTTTGAGATTTGAATCATTCCACAAACAAATTCAATCATAAAAAGCTTGAATGATTCTAAACATGTCATGTATGAATAGAATTACAAAGAAACTCAGCACTTGGCCTTGTTACTACATTTTTCAAGTCTCATTTATAGCCTTAAAATTAAAACTCTTTAACGAGACATTCTAAGAGTTGTAACTTTCATATTTTATAATTATAATTAGCGACTTTGTATACTTCATACCAATAATTAACAACTATGTAAAT
>NW_019646629.1:0-2283 GCF_002806865.2 Cucurbita pepo subsp. pepo
TCTCTGAGCAAAACCCAAAGAAAAAAAATATAAAGGCCTTTCCAGATGGAAAAAAATAAGAGGATAAATGATTGAAAACTACGAAGGAATTGGCACCGATGCCAATTCGGTGAAGTCGAATCAGAAACAGGTGAATTGGAGAAAGAACCAATTGGCCCCACAGAATTTATGCCAAAGCAAATTAACAAACAGTCTTCATCTCTCTCTCTTTCTATATATATACGACCACTATTCTTCTGAACTCCCCAAGCTCAAACGACAGAGAGAAGAACAATGGGTTGGTTGATAAGAGAGAGGAGAGGCCCATCATGGAAACAAGGATGGGCAGAGCAGGCCTTGGCCTCCATAGCTCCTCCGCCAAGGCCTCTGCTTGCTGTTCTTGGAATCTTGGTCATTTTGCTATCTGTGTCATCATATTCAAGCTACAGATCCCAGGTGAAAAGAACAAAGGTCAATTTCAAGATCTTTTTCTTGTTATTACCTCTAGTGTTTGTGTTTGTTGGAAACTCGATTGTTAGATATGGTCGTCTTGTAATCATCACTCCGAGAACAAAGCTCGAGCCGGTATACGTCGCAGAAGGCACCGCTGCCTCACCTTGGGGTGCGGCGGCGTTGCTGGTGGTGTTGTTGGTTTTGATATCTTATCAGCCTTACTTCCACTCTAAATGGTTTCCATCAATATGGAGACCCTATTATTATTAGGCTGTGATGCTTTGGCTTTGCGTTGTTCCCTGCAGTATGTTCCTCTTAATTGCTACCTTCTCAATAATTCCACAAATATGTTGTGAGAGTACTAACTTACACATGCATACTGCTCCTTAATTTGAGAGATTTGAAAGGGGTCTTTGATTCACTTTCGACGTCTTTCTTCTGTTTTAAGCTCCCGTCCTCCTAATAACCAAAAAACGAAACATGTTATTGTTGAGAATTGTTAGGAGAGGAGTCCCACATCAGCTAATTAAGGGGTTGATCGTGGGTTTATAAATAAGGAATACATCTCCATCGGTACGAGGCCTTTTGGGTAAACCAAAAGTAAAGTCACAAAAGATTATGGTTAAAGTGGACAATATCATATCAAATGAAGAGCCGGAGGAAGAAGAATACACGATCACTACATCTAACCAGCCTAGAAGGATTGTCCATTCACAATATTCTTTCATTGTGATATCAGATTAAGTCAGTCTATCTTAATTGCTCACAAATTTGACATTATTGAGAGATCACAGGCATGAGGTAAAAAGGCATATTCATTTAGACAAAAATCTCTCAATCTCTTCGCTATTCGTTTGGAGAGGGGAACGAATCATTCCTTATAAGGGTGGGCTTGAGCAGTTACAAATGGTATCAGAGTCAAACACCGGGTAGAGTCCCAGCGAGGACGCTAGGCCCTCAAGAGGGTGGATTGTGATATCCCACATCGATTGAAGAGGAGAACGAAACATTCCTTATAAGGATATGCAAACCTCTCACTAATAGATGCGTTTTAAAACCGTGAGGGAAAGCCATGACAATATGTAGTAAACTTCAGTTCTGGTTTGTGCTAGGTTTCTCTTTCAGGACCCATGTTTCATATAGATTACAATTGTACTGGAGCAATATGAGCATCTCATTCCTAAAAAATGAAATTGGAAATGGATAGCTATAGTTGATAAATGGATCATATGCACACAGAACTTCAAACTTAGATAAAGAGAACAACAGAGCCTAGGAGTAATAGCTGAAGCAACAAGACAAGAAATTCTTACCTTTCCAGAATCTCCATTGCCACGAGGTGCTTGTGCAGAAGATGCCTTTTCTTTTTCCTTCACTCCTAATCCATAGGTTTTCTAGCCAGATGTGCATCGGTTTAACACCGATGCGCCAGTATGCTTTCTTGAGACTTCCAACTCATGAAAGATTCTACCAATTTCATCGTTTAATTTTTCTAGAATCAACCTCAATCTTTTCCAACTTACTTTCTAAGCCTGCTTTTTGTGCAATCCTTTTCATTATTCGAAGATTGAAGTTCTTCCATATTAGCAAGAAGATTTTCAATCTCTGCACGATTATGCCAGGAAGATTTTCAGAGCTCCTTTCGGATGCTAGCGTTTCTCGTAATCTCTGCATCTCGCAACTCTAGGTCTTGGAATTTCATGTTCTTTCGTTAGATTTTCCAACCTATAATGAACTTCCTGAAGAAACATCCTGAAACTATTTGAAAGCTACAACTACAAAGTTCAAAAAGAAAACATTGAAGAATTTAAAAGATACTGGATCACATACATATAGATCGGTGGTTTTAGC
>NW_019646629.1:7646-9169 GCF_002806865.2 Cucurbita pepo subsp. pepo
TTTATTTTGAAAATGATAGTAGAAAGGGTAATTTCGTAAATTTTGATTTTATTCTGTAAATTATGAAGAAAAAAAATTAAAAAAATAATAGTATGGGGTTTGGACGTGGCATAAGTAAAGTTGATTCCTATGGATTGCTGGCGGCGCCACCCAGCTGGTTCCTACAATTATGACGTCAAAAATCAACAGTTCCTTAAAGTTTTCTTTAAATTTTACCCAATTTCTAAAAATTTGCAAAATTTGCAACTTTTATTTCGAGTAAATTTATCATTAATACGTGACAATAAATAAAAAAAATATTTAAAATACAAAATAATTCGAACATTTGATCCGACGTTAAAATATAAAATTAAATATTTTTATTATTAAGTGGTGTTGAAATTATTAGATTTTCACATTTACTAAAAAATTATGGATAATAAGTGAGGGACATTATTTGTGTAATTAAATAAATTAAAAATAATATAAAAATTAAAAAAGAGAAAACATTTGTAGGCATAATTAAAAAATATTAAACCATAAAAAAATAATAATAAATATTGGGCCCTATCTCTTTTGGAAGAAACCCATTCCATTCAGAATGGGAATGGCCCGCAACAATTTCGCTCTTGCAATTTTTTGGGCTGAGCTGACGTGGCACATTATACAAGCCATATATATATATATATATATATATATATGTGTATATATATATATATTGGACAGTAGAAAGTATGTCTAAATATTGAAAAATAATTAAACCAATAATTTTGTATATTTATCTAAACCTACATTTTTTTTCTTAATTTTTAATAACACATTTTTTAATTTTTTTTTTCAAATTACATAAATTACACAAAACCGACTAGCATTTTGTATATTCTACCTACCGTACCGCCATTTATACTTCTGAAAATCGAAAGCACTCGTTTTTTTTTCTCTAGACAATTTTTTCTTTGTTTTTTTTCTTTTTATTTGGTCGAGCATGATTTTTGTTAAATTTTTAGAGGATGTTTTTATTATTTAAAATAAATAATTAAATAAAGATATTAATGTCTACCAATTAAATTAACCATTTAAAAATGAAGGAATTAAAAAAAAATATATAAATAAATATATATATATATATATATATAGGAGGATCTAAAAATGTAATATAATAGTCATGAAATTACTTTTTAGCCCTTCTCGATTGTGACCTTTTTTTTGGTAGAAAAAGCTTGGTCCCTAAATTGTCCAACTGAAGTTGTTCTGAAAATCGTAAGCGCTCGCTTTTTTTTTTCTCCATACAACTTTCCTTTTGTTTTTTTTTCTTTTTATTTACTCGAGCACACTTTTTGTCAAATTTTTAGAGGATATTTTTTATTATTTAAAATAAATAATTAAATAAAGGTATTAATGTCTAGAAATTAAATTAACCATTTAAAATGGAGAAATTAAAAAAATATATATATGGGAGGATTTAAAAATGTAATAGAATAGTCATGAAATTACCTTTTAGCCCTTCTCGATTGTGACCTGTTTTGGTAGAAAAAGCTTGGTCG
>NW_019646629.1:17105-19306 GCF_002806865.2 Cucurbita pepo subsp. pepo
TGTTAGACGAACACGACTCTCCACAATGGTATGATATTGTCCACTTTGAGCATAAGCTCTCATAGCTTTGCTTTGGGTTTCCCCAAAAAGCCTCGTACCAATGGAGAGAGTATTCCTTGATTATATACCCATGATCATTCCCTAAATTAGCCGACGTGGGACTTTCATCATCCAACACCTCCCCTCGAACAAAGTACGCCTCCCTTAATCGAGGCTCGACTCCTTTGGAGTCTTAGTCATTTTTTACTATGTTTTCGAGGAGGGTTGACTCCTTTTCTTTTGGAGTCCTTTGTTCGACGTTTGAGGATTTACCAATCTATTGGCACGACTAAGTTTAGGGCATGACTTTGATACCATGTTAGACGAACACGACTCTCCACAATGGTATGATATTGTCCACTTTAAGCATAAGCTCTCATGACTTTGCTTTGGGTTTCCCCAAAAGGCCTCATACCAATGGAGAGAGTATTCCTTGATTATAAACCCATGATCATTTCCTAAATTAGCCGAGGTGGGACTTTCATCATCCAACAAATCTTACGAAGGACTTCAATATTTGAAGTTAACCTCATGAGTCTATTGGGTTAGTCGGAAACGTAATTTATGACATGTTTGTGAGTGATTTTGGTCTTTACCAAAATGACTTTTGTCGTGCCTTTTTCAGTAAAAAGTGGCGTGATAAAACTGGACGGGTTTGAGAGTAATTTTGGTATTATCATATATGTCATGCCCTTTTTAGTAATTTCAGAGTAGGCAAAGCCTCTCCAAGAATTAGCGAGGGGTGAGTCTATCTATTTTATACAATGCATGCACTAGATTGATTAAGTTGATCGTTTGTAAAATGCAGCCTCTTGCAACTTGCATGCATAAACTGCAGCTTGAGAAGATGGCAATCAGCTTGCAAATATCAGAACCTTGGCTTCGTGAATACCAGGTTTGATGGCTCTACATTTCTTCTGCTAATTTTAGGAATTAAAATGGGGAACTATCATATAGCTCTAGGAGATATAGTACGGTCTTAATAGAGAATTTAGGAATCATAATCTAAATTTAAAGGATTCTTACTCCTAATATCACCCTTCCTAACATCATAACGAGGGAGATACGCATATATAGTCTTAGACTATATATATATATAACACGAAAAATCTTAGCTTAATAGCATAATGAAAGGAAAATGTTTTATTAGTAGAACTAGTGTGGGCTCAATAGAAGGTTGGAGGCAGGCGGGCGATAGGCTTAGATCAGATGCAAGCAAGCTCGGTCTTAATAAAGGGGGGAGTGTGAGGTGGGTTGGCCATTCGGTCAAGAGGCGGGATGGTGTCCCACCTTTCTGTCTTGACTAGTAGGCACAATTGCTCGAGTCCAGTTCTTGAGCGAAGGAATTGCTTTTTAGCTATTAGCCATCAACTCTCTTCCACTTGTCGAATATAGATAGGAGGAGGAGTCTTTTATTTGCAGGCAGGCGGGTGATCGACTTAGATCAGATGCAAGCAAGCTCGGTCTTAGTAAAGGGGGGAGTGTGAGGTGGGTTGGCCCTTCGGTCGAGAGGCGGGATAGTGTCCCACCTTTCTGTCATGACTGGTAGGCACAATCGCTTGAATCTAGTTCTTGAGCGAAAGAATTGCTTTCAATGATAATTGTTTTTTAGCTATCAACCATCAACTCTCTTCAAGTTGTCGAATATCGATAGGTTGAGTCTTTTATTCGAAGTTAGGAGGGATAGGTTGAGTCTTTTATTCGAAGTTAGGAGGGATAAAAGGAGTCTAAATCAATGGAATGAAGCATCCAAAATGTGTATATTTCTTAATTTTTTGTAATGATAATAATGCAGGTTCTTCCTTCGAGAACCCATCCCTTCATGCAGATGAATGCGTTTGGTGGATACATTCTAAGTGGGACGAAGATATGTGATGTAGCCCATCAGTAAGCAATTTGAAGGTGCAGATTCTAATTTTAAATCAAATTTTGCCATCACCTTCTTTTTCCTTTTAATTATTTCACATAAAAACCATATTATGATCTAGACATGAATGACATCTTATCTACATTTAGCTTTATATTTTTTTTTGGGTGATTTTATCAAATCTCTTACAAATTTAATTCGTATGATTTGAAATAACTTAGAATTTAGTCCTTATAATTTTAAATATTAGAATTAGTTTTTATAGTTTGATAATGCCCTATTTTAATTTTTTTTT
>NW_019646629.1:24982-27885 GCF_002806865.2 Cucurbita pepo subsp. pepo
GATGATTATTGGTTTGAATCAAATTCTCAAGTGAGCATTACGCATTTATGGGGTGAAGAACACAACTTTTAAAATGTTCTTGAAGACCAACAATTCAATGGCCTCTGGTTTTTTAATGGAGCACGACACAATTTTTTCCATCACAGAGATGACACTTTTTTCCATTTCTTACAGAAAATTACGTCCGAAGGAATTCCTCAGATAATAAAGAGAGTAATAACGAAAGTGTGAATCAACAACTCTCAACTCAAAAGGATATGAAGTGTTTATGTGTATTCTCAACAGCATTTTTGTCGGGTAGAGGTATGCCGAGAAACCCCTCTACTTTCAGCTCTTTATTTCCTTACTCTTTCTAAATGCTTAGGACTATTGTTTGTGCTATATATCTCCTCATTCATTCATATTGTAATTCATGAATTTGCTGTTTAGACTTCGAAACCAATGTGTTATATACTAAGAAAAGGTTTTGTTTTGCTTTATGAGTTTTATGATATTTCTATTTCTAGCTTAGGAATTTTAGTTCCTCCCTTACGAATAGCATATTAGTAGTCAAATTCCTCTGCTTAACATGATTTCTAGGTATAAGTTTGACCCTCCTCTCCCACACAATGGAGTTAAATTACAAGTCTAGCCTTTGAATTTTTAAGTTTGTGTCTAATAAGTCCTTAAATTTTAAAAGTTTTTAATAAATTACTAAAATTTAAATTTTTTGTGTGTTTATAGTTCTTTGAGTTTATAAAGGTCTCTAAAATTAAATTATTTACTTATTAAACATTTTTTAAAAAGTAAAAATATATTTTTAATACAAAATTTAAATTTTAAGGTCTTATTATATACCATTCTATTGTCTCCTAATATATTAATTCAATGCAAGGTCAAATGTGTCATTGAACACAAAAATTAAAGTTTAAAGATGTGTTAGATGATGTTTTTTAAGGTTGAATTTATTAGACAACATTAAAAATCATAAATAAACTTGTAAAAATAAAAATTGAGAAGAAATAGATTAGAAGAGAGAGGGGTGTTGAAAGAAGAAGTAATATATCGATCATTTTTACAATATTGGTAAATAAGTTTATAATAGATTTTATAGTACAGAGTTTTCTTCTCGAATTGTTTTTTATTCCATCAACGTTTTCTTTTTGGAAGAAAGTTTAGGGTATCCATCTCATTCCTCTTTGGCTTCCTCCTCCTTTTCATTTCCCGTTGTTGGTTGCTTCTGCGGCTGTTATCAAATCTCATTTGTATCACATTGGATTAACAAAAAAAAAAAAAAAAAAAAAAAAAAAAAAAANAATGTTTATTTTCTTTTTTTAATTTTAATAATAGAGAACAACAAATAGATTAATTTGAATGGTCAATTAGATTCCTACCATAGTTTTTTTAAAGTTGATTGATTTTTGTGAGGGTGAGAAGAAAAAGATTTATGGGTCAATTATATTCCTACACTTTGTTTTCAAAAACTAAAGCGAAGAAAATTTAGAGAAAAAAAAAAAAAAAGCTATGAATTAGTTGAGAGATCCATCTAAAATGTTTAGAAGAGAAAATAAAGTAATAGTTAATATAATAATTTTTTTCCCTAAAAAAACTCTTAATAAATTTTCAAACAATTAGTTTCTCCACCTCTGAGCGATCTTTCATCTTCATTTTTGCCCCCTTTGTTTTAAAAATTGATTTTCACTATGCTTTTTTGAGATGATGACTACTGAAAAGGTGTTTAAGATAGTTTTAAAAATAAATTTAAACGATTAAACATATTTTTTAAAAAATAAATTGATCTACAAAGAAACAGTTACAGATGACTATTTTAAAAAGTGGATTTAAATTGAAATGAAAAAAAAAAATATATATATATATATATATATATATAACCATTCTGACATCTTATATACTGCTACAAACTCAGTTCTTCGAATCCTCGAAGTGTTGAATAAAGAAGTTGTTAGCCTCGAAAGTGTAGTCAAAAGTGACTCAAGTGTCGAACAAAGGGTATACTTTGTTTAAGGGCTCCAGAGAAAGGAGTCAAGCCTCGATTAAGGGGAGACTATTCGAGGGCTACATAGGCCTTAGGAGAGGCTCTATAGTGCACTTTGTTCGAGGGGAGGATCGTTGGGAGAGAGTCTCACATTAACTAATTTAGGGAATGACCATGAGTTTATAAAATACATCTCCATTGGTATGAGGCCTTTTGGGAAAGCCGAAACCAAAGCCATGAGAGCTTATGCTCAAAGTGGACAATATCATACCATTGTAGAGATTCGTAGTTCCTAACACTCCCCATGCCAGCCTCCTCTTCTTTCTCAGAGTTCGTTTGTTTTACAAGTACAAGTACATGACATTCATCTTGAGATTCCGCTTCGCCTTTCGAATACTCATCTCGAACATAATGCATTTTTTCATTCCTGTAGGACTGAAAAACAAGAGCCGGAAGAAAGCACTTTCCACCAAGAGAAAGTGTCCTCTGAATTACAGAAGAATCATAACATATCTACCAACGATACTTATTATTCTTCTTCTTTCCAAGAGTTTCAGGGAATGCAAAGAATTTTACCTATATATAATAACGTAGGTCCAATTTCAAAGCCAAAAGCCACATGAATTCAATGTTTTTCACAGATATCTCATTGTTAGGTGGAAAATTTTGCTCTGTTTTTGCAGATGGATGATGATTATTGGTTTGAATCAAATTCTCAAGTGAGCATTACGCATTTATGGGGTGAAGAACACAACTTTTAAAATGTTCTTGAAGACCAACAATTCAATGGCCTCTGGTTTTTTAATGGAGCACGACACAATTTTTTCCATCACAGAGATGACACTTTTTTCCATTTCTTACAGAAAATTACGTCCGAAGGAATTCCTCAGATAATAAAGAGAGTAATAACGAAAGTGTGAATCAACAA
>NW_019646629.1:34619-36205 GCF_002806865.2 Cucurbita pepo subsp. pepo
GTATTTATTTATAATATTTTTAAAAATATATTTAAATTAAATTATACCATTACTATTTTAGTTATTTTTAATTTAATTTTATAAATTTATCGAAAATGATTATTGGCTTGTGAGGTATGTAAGGTCACAGGCGGGATAAGAATAAATACTAATGATAAATTGGGAGCGATTCAGTTACCAATTAATTTGAGTAAAGTATCAGCGATAGACATTTTGTATGGGCAAAGTATCCAATACCTCTCCAAATTCATAAGACATTCACCTCCAACATTTCATTTTTTGCCCAAATTTCACGACTAAATCCTCCGACTAAGTTCGAGTTTCTTAATCGTATTGTTCTTGAGCTACCGAAATAGATCTATAGCGTCAACCGTGATTATCAATTTTACTGTTAGCCTCCTTAAGATGAAAATGCGATATGGTAAAAAGTTATAAAAATAAATGTTACTAACTGTAAGACCAATCGAAAAAGAGAGATTACAAGATACTCTGTACAATATTACTACATTTGAGATATAAACCTGTGTAGAGTGGACGGGTATTTATAGGAGAGGCTAGACACGTAAATTATTTTCTTAAAATACTCATTTTCTAAAATATCTCAGTATCTTTATTTCTAAAATTACTAAATCATTTTTTTTAAATATATTACAGACAATGAACTCATGTAATTTTGAGTTTGATCCTATTGGGCTACTGATGATATTTTGACATAAGTTCGTAGAAATTATTAGTATTTTCGACGATTCATGAGTATACGTCTATCCACCTATTAAATATATATAATGTGGTTCTAATTCATTGTCTACTAAAAATCTCGATTATGAATTCAATTATTGAAGTTTTAAATTTTGAATTGTGATTTTATATGGATAAATGATGATATGACATATTTAATAGTTAATTTAATATGATATGATCGATAATAATTCAAAAAGAAAATGTATAATGCGATTATATTTTTTATTTTTTTTAATACTGTGTGACGTTCTCCCGTGTAAAAGTNTTTAATACTGTGTGACGTTCTCCCGTGTAAAAGTTTATATACCTGAGTATACCTAACTCGAGTTCTTTTAGCATACTAATGTAATGTCTCATGCCCAAAATCCAGATTAGGATATGGAATCCGGATCTGACACCCAATGACTCTGATATTCTCCTGTGCGACATGACGACGTTACCTACTAATTTTGAATTATTTCTAAGAATGAAGACTACCCCACAAACCGACCCGAGTTCTTTCAACATGCTAATATAATACCTCATATCAAAATTTAAAATCCGAATTTGATACTTAATAAGCCCGATATTCTTCTGCACCCTTTGTAACATGACCACGTTACTTATTTACATTGAATTGTTTATAAGGATGAAAACTATTCTCACAAACCAGCGAGATTTGTTTTCGCCAATCGAACATCGCTTGTGCGGAATCCAAGCTTGTTGGACCACACACGCCGCGTACGTATACAGGTTCAATCGTCTGCGATACAACCGACTTGCCTCTACGCTAGGCCAAGTCATTCGGCTCGACCTTGTAGCCTTTGCTAGGGTCCAAGGTCTATTAATACAACGTCGCGTCTCTT
>NW_019646630.1:0-16109 GCF_002806865.2 Cucurbita pepo subsp. pepo
GAACATGCAAGCTAGAAATGGAGTCATTTTCCAATATCAACTACAACAACCAATCTTCAAGATTAATACTCAATTCAAAGAACAACATAGAAGATCAACAACAAAAAGTTGACAAATCATTCATGCATCTACCAAGGCTAGATAGCCCCACAACCGTCCCTTCAATAGTCTCCCACCACCAACTCGAAACGACACCGTTCGACTACAACATCATCTTCAACCACGAGATGCTTTTAGAACCAACAGAGCCAATGCCAGAGCTCGTCCACGACCGACCTATGGTCAAGCTCGACAACTGGGTTGCCCTTGACCGACTTGTCGCATCCCAACTGAACGGTCACAACGAAAGATCCATCGAAGACGGAGAACACGAACACGAACAACAACATCATCATATGCAAGTATCGAGCAGAGGATTGGGATATGGGCATGAGAATGATATCTGGGGCTTCACGAAGTCAGCGTCTCCCTCATCATTAGACCCACTATCCCATTTCTCCGTTTAATTAGCCTTAGTGTATATCAAAATATCCATATTTATATATGCATCTATGTATTCCTAATAAGTTCTTCTCCATATTTATACACTGCCCAACTTTTCCGAGCTCGTACGGATTAACCTTATAAGTTGCAATTTGGTCGGGTTTAGCCAAATTTCTATAGTTCTCGTCGTTACCACCCTTATTTTTTCGTATTAGTTGACGATATCAGGTGTTCGGGTAAATACAATAGTTTATAGACGATTCATCTGATGCATCGAAACCCTAAAAATAAAAACGATATCCAAATTATACTTCGAAATTTATGTAATTATTGAGTTAAATTTTGAAGATTGAAGGATAATTAGGGGAAAAATGGAGTGTGGTAGCTGTGTGAAGAGTGAGTCAATGGGTGAAATGAAGTGGGGAAAGCTAATGGTCCAAAGCCGATTAATTCGTAACTAAATTGACGAGTTTGACACATCAATCATAGCATCGCGTTGACTTTATTGCCGACTTTGTGGGACCCAGATTTCGGATACCGACAAATGAGAAGCTGACGTGGTATCCTCTTATTCGCAGGTTGTCATTCCTATGTGTGTACAGTTGGCGACAACGTGTGCAGCGGTGGGGTCCACTGGAAGGTGTCTACCAGAAAAAAAAAATGTTTTATTTTTTTTTTCGTTTTATTTTTTAATTTTTTTAATTTTTTATTTCCCTCATCAAAATAATAATAATAAAAAAAGGCGATTGCCTTTTGGAAAATCAGGTACGAATTTGAAACTGATTGTGAAGCCTTTTTCTTTTTTTTTTTTTTTAAAAAAATAAAATTATTATTATAATTTCATCCCTCTAACTTTTTTTTAATCTCAAAATAAGTTTATTTGCAAATACTACACTTCCATGTTTAGAATCATTCATGCTTGACATGATTGATCTTACTTGTGTAGTGATTCAAATCTCAAACAAATGTTCTTGCGTCGAGATATTTGATCAATAAGGTAATCTGAATCTTAATTTACCTTGAGGTGATTTTCTTAAAACTGTTAGAATCGATACCAGTTGTTAGCTCTGATACTAATTGTTAGGATTGCTCAACAACGCACACACTCGATCAAGATGAACACAAAGAACGAGAGAGAAAATACAAGGAGGAATATTGACTAAAGGTTTTATATTGATGACTTCAGTTATTGTACAACAACAGAGAATACAGAAGAAAGAATCTTGAGAGCCGGTATATATATATGGTTTCAATTTACTAAATATATCTTTCAAAGATTTAAACCTACGAGTCTACCGAATATACCTCTGTCAAATCTTTACCAAATATTTACCATATATATGTCTATCAGATCTTTACAAGTTATCTTCCAAATATATCTCTACCAGATAGAGAGACTCCATATCCGAACAAAAATCCTTCTCATTCGAATGTGGTATCGGTTCATTCATATACTTCTCATTTACCGACTCGAATACAACTGAACTTGATGAATAAAAGATATATATTTTTTAAATTTAGATATCGCATATACTTTAATGATTAAGTTGGCCCTACAATCTAAACCAATTCAATGCCTTATATAAACCTCTAACCCTTTGATAAACATAGCTTAACAAACTTCTTGACCTAACATAACCCTTTGCTCTTTATTCTTTGTCAACACAATCACCTCCTACCTTCTAAAACATCAACTTAAATGTTGTTTAGACATAAAAACGATATAAACCATAAAAGTTTACGAACCCAACTTTCGATAGACCCATTATTAGAGATATCTACGAGACGGAGCAAGATGAGGAAGCCTGCCACAGCCACAGCCACATGTTACAATCATCATCTCGCACAAAATTTCATTGATTTTTGCGAATATCATGTTCCTAGTCAATTCAATAATGTCTATCAACATAATGTTTTATCTCGTTTAGACAAAGATTCTCTACTCCGTTTGAGACCGATCCCTACGGTCAAATAGATATCTCTATCTGTCTATTCTCATTCGTCTCGTTTTGAATGAATCTACGTAGGTTAAATGAACATTTCTACCCGTGATAAACGCTGTGTAAAATTAATCCAAACAAGATAACTGAAAATAATTTTTAAAAATTATCGAATTGATTCAAAGTCATTCAAGAACACACGACACAATTATGTCAAAGATTTAGACGTTCATGGAGAGGTTAGAAGATCAATTCGAAAGCTCAAAATTAAGAGTTATCGTAAACCTATAAAGTAATAGTTAAAAAGGAAAAAGAATATATTGATTATCCCTAGAGATTACTCATGTAGAGTGACTATTTTTTTCTTTTCCTTCTAGAAAAACAAAGACTTGGTTTCATCATTATTTTTGGTATATTGAGATATGGCCCTCTCAAATGTTGTGCTATAAATGATAGGACATATGAAGAACATCCTTAACTTTTAAGGATGTTTTTTTGGATGGAAGATTCTCGATAAAAGTAGAAAATGATGTGTTCGAACTCCTCCTATAATGTCTTTTCTTTCTAAATTAATATCAATTTTCAACCGTTCGAACATTTTATAAATTTTCAAGCTCACAAGGAAAGGAGAACGTTGATATAACATACAGAAGACTCGCATACCACCACCATAAATGCAACAATTCGAACATTTTTTTTGCCCTAATTTTAATCAAAATGCACATTTTGATTTCATGAAGAAAATTTGAATGGAGTTATCAATTAGATTATTAGGGTTTATATTTGAAAAATTGTTCGTGATTTTGAAATTAACACAAGTTTCAATCAATTATACTATTGGTATTAAATGGGTACCAATTTGAACAAATGACCTCATGTTTTTATATGATATTAAACTATCACATGATTAATCAATTAGTCCCTAGAATTAGAGTTTAGTAGTATTTCGGTCTCAATTGTCGATTTTTCGTGGCTATTTTGTGACAGTAGAGCTAACACAAGCTGGCGTGACATTATTTATTACTTTTTTGTATTGAGGTGATAGGAACTAAGAGACATCAATCATGCAGTATACTTCAATGGAGATGTGAAGAAAATGCTGTGAAATTATCAAAACATATTTCAATTCATGTCACGTTGAAAAATAATGAAACTTCATTGTTATAAATTTTGGGTGGATTACGGTTTAGAGTAATTTAGAGTTATTGTATTTCATTAATGTATTTTAAGACTTTATTTATTTTAAAGTTACATTTACATAGTGGCTCATTATGACCATAAAGTATGAATGTTACAAACTCTTGAAATGTCTGATGTAAAGTCAAAGAGTTTCATTTTGAGGCTGTATAAAGTCATGTATGTTGTATTTGTAAGAGACTTGGAAAATATAGTAAAAGAAGCATTCTTTTAGCCAATGATTAAGTTTCTTTGCAATTCGGTGTAGTTTAGGTTCGCATGTAGAATCATTCAAGCTCAACATGATCAATCTTGCTTTGTGGAGTGATTCGAATCTCAAACAAGTGTTCTTGTCATGAGATATTTGATCAACAAGAATCATTCAAACTACATATGATCGATCTTGCTTGTAGAGTGATTCGAATTTGAAACAAGTGTTCTTGCCTTGTGATATTCGATCGGTAATTCGAATCTTACTCGCCTTGTAGTGATTCCATATCACGAGGTCTCATTGTCGGCTTTCTATGACTTTTAGCGTGTTCTGCTTGGAGCAATTTTTTTTTAGTTTTGTTCGTTTTTCTATTGTGAGCTTTCGTATGATTGAACTAAATGAGTTCGAAAACGTTTTGTTTAGCGGAGAAAGAAGTTTAAATGAAGAGTGTAATTGAAGCTATCCTTGTTCATTTGATGGGTTGTTTTCAACTTCTCAAGAAAGTAATTGATGATATTAGTAGGGAAATTTCATGTTTTTGGTGGGGTTCGTTACACACTTATAACAAAATTCATTGGCTTACTTGGGAAACCCTTTTTTATCTCCCAAAAAAACATGTTTGTGAGATGCGTTTTAGAGTGTGGAAATCTCTCCCTAGCATACACGTTTTAAAAATCTTGAGGGAAAACTCGAAAGAGAAAGGTCAAAGAGGACAATATCTATTGGCGGTATGCTTGGACTGTTATAAAAACCAAAAAGAAAATGGCTACCAAACGACTATAAACTTTTACAATACTCATTTTAGTTCTTGCACTTAAAAAGAAAATAACAATTTGGTCCATGCACTATTATTTAACCATTTAATATGTAACGACTCATGCCCAGAATTCGAAATTTGGATTCGGTACCTGATCACCCAGATATTCTCTTGCATCCCTTGTGACATTGTTACGTTGCTTACTATTTCTTCTAAAAGTGAAGATTATCCCCATAAATCAACCTATGTCATTTGAGCATGTTTTGTCCTTACTTACATGCATTCTACGAAAATTCCTAGGATGTTACCCAATATAGAATTGCTCCAAATAAAACATTAGGGGCGGTGACTTTCAATTCTTTTAAGCCTTTCTTAGTCATGCTCTCGTTCATCCTACTTCTTATAAGCCTTAACTTCTAATTATTGATTGAGCCTTATTTTATTTGCTAATGAATTGACTAATTATCAATAATTGATTACTATTACTCTAAACTTTATTTTAAATATCGTTTAATGATTAATATTTTTATCTTCGAAAAGTAAGTTTGGTTACGACAACCTAATTTGATGTTGATGAGGATGATATATATGTATTTTTTTTTTCTCTTCGTTGGAATTATTTTTATAAGTTTGAGCCAAAACTTTAGCTACGACCGCCTATAAGGGGTTTACTTCACAAGGCCTTCGCTAATGAAAAGCTACAATATTTCCGTTTTACAGTGTAACGACTCAGATCCACCGCCAGCAGAAATTGTCTTTTTTGGGCTTCTTCGGGGCCCAACGTCCTCGCTGACACTCTTTCCTTCCTCCAATCGATGTGGGACCGCCCCCCAAATCAACCCCCCTTTGGGTCCCAACGTCCTTACTGGCATACCGCCCTGTGTCTACCCCCTTCGGGGAACAGCGAGAAGGCTGGCACATCGTCTGGTGTTTGGCTCTGATATCATTTTTAACGGCCCAAATCCACCGCTAGCCGATATTGTCCTCTTTGGGCTTTTCCTTTCGAGCTTTTCCTCAAGATTTTAAAACGCGTCTACTAGTAGAAAGTTTCCACACCTTTATGAATGGTGGTTTGTTCTCCTCCCCAACCAATGTGGGACATCACATACACAACTTAGAGATATGGGGACATCACATACACAACTTAGAGATTGACACGCAGATCTGTAGAGGATCTAGCCTCTAGTTTACTTTTTTAAGTTGAATTATTAATCAATTAAAATTTTATAGGCTTTTGATCTTTTCAAAAAAGATAGAAAGAAAGAAAAGACTTGTGATGGCTAATAATTAGGGGAAAATTTTGCTTCTAGCTCTTGACATAACGTCTCTAGATATTTTCTTTGATGGGCCGATGATAATGTCGGCCCAAGTTCTCGGTGGCTTGATCCATAATATAGCCTACGATAAGAATAGTTACTATCTATACCAACAAAATTAATTTTTTTTTGGATGAATCAGTCATAAAAACTCTAAAATCATGCATGTTTAGCTTGAAATTATGATATGAATCTAGGCATGAGGCGTTTCACACACGATTAACCCAACTCAACTCCGGTTCGAGTTAATGACCGGAAACATTTGCTAACAATTTGCTTATCATAACTTGTTCATATTCTTTCAACTTTGTTCTTAGCAGAGTTCATGACAAACAAGTATGAAGACCTTGAGGTGTTAGACAGAAAGATTGAAACCCATTTCTTTTTCATAAATCAGCAAAGAACTGACCTCAGATTTATTGTAAAAACCACAAACAGCTCTGTATCAGATTCAACAGAGATCATCATATATGTATATTAAGATTTGGAACTCAGAATGCTCACTGTTTTAGGCATCAGCTGCATATGGGGCAAAGGACAAGGCCATTTTCATTGCAATCAGGGCATTTGACAACCACAGCCTTGCCATGGCCAAGCCTTTTAAGCCCTCCTTCTTTCACTGTCATCACCAATTTACAGCTCCCATTGCACTGAAAACATGGCAGAAACCTTGCATTCCCACACCCTTCACACACCGACCCAGCTTTGATTTTTGGTAGCCCTTCAAGTAATTCACCTAAAACTCCTTCTTCTACCATTTTCAACACTTTTTCACCATTCCCTATGTACCTTCCTCTTATGAACACTCTTGGAGGAATCATGCCTTCTTCCCCTCTCCCTTTCATCAATTCCTTTAGCTCTTCTCTGAATCCTCGATCCATCGACACGTCTCGCTCGCAGATTTGAACTCCGGTGCCTTCGATTGCCGCTCTCACGGCGTTGCATTCCTCAAAGGTCTTTCTTATCCCACGTAGGGTCGTCGTGTATACCACCACTCGATGCTCCCCGCTCGGTGGGCAGAGTACCTCAAATCTGAATAACAATATGAATAAATGATTAAACACATTGTACCCATAGCCTGCAGATTTCCACACCCTTATAAGGAATGTTTCGATCTCCTCTTTAACCAACGTGGGATCTCACAATTCACTCCCGTTCGGACTTCCCTTCAAGGTTTTAAAATGCATCTACTAGGGAGAGGTTTCGACACCCAAGAATGTTTTGTTCCACTCTCCGACTGATGTGAGATCTCACAATACTAGAGAGAAGTTTCCACACCCATATAAAGAATGTTTCGTTCCCCTTTCCAATTGATGTGAAATCTCACAATCCACCACATTTCGAGCTTTCCCTCAAGATTTTAAAACGTGCTTACTAAGGAGAAGTTTTCACACCCTTATAAGGAATGTTTGGTTCCCTCTCGAATCGTGGTGGGATCTCACAATCTACTCCTAGGGCCTACCGTTCTCACTGGCACACCGCCTGTATCCGGCAATAACATCATTTATAACAGTCAAACCCTTGTAAAAAATGTTTTGTTGTACCTCAGACCAAGGTGTGATCACACAATTATAAGTCAGCATCAGTCTAAGGTTTTGAGTTCAATTTTAGCACAACATACCTGTCGAGCAAATGCTTCACAGGGGACGGAATTGTCACGGGAGCGGTCAGAGCGGCTCGAGACGATGGTCGAAGGACAGCAGATTCCACGATCTGATTGGGGCAATTGGGATTGGAATTCTCCTTGTTGGAATCAAAATCCTTGAGAGCAAATTTCTTAGATTGAGAAAGAAGAGAGAATCGAAAGCTGTCAGCATCGAGGCCATCCATGAGCTCCCAGGAATTGATAACCTCCGGCTCAGATTTGGGTTCAGAGAGGGGAGTAGGAAAAACAGAGCCAAAGGTGAACCTGGGCGGCGGAGCTGGGGTGGCAGCGGAAGGTGGGTCGAGGTTAAGAAGGCCATAAGTGGTGGAAGTAAGGGAGACGATGTGGTGGGTGAGAGCGGCGGCACCCAGTTGGGGAAACTCGTCGTCGTGGTTCAGAAGATGGGAAGAAGCACAGCCCATGATTAGCGATGAATCGGAAGAGGGGTCGAAAGGGGGAGATGAAAGATTGAATTTTTGAATGAAAGAAAGGGTTTGGTTTAGGAGTTGTGGGCTTAGCACGCTAAGTTTGGGCGCTAAAATTGAATTCAAAAGAGGGTGGTGGCATCGCATGGGGGGGACGGGGAGGCCTCCGAGGAAGAGGGGTGGGGTATCTTTTTGGTCTCATAAATTGCTTTAACAATTCCAATTTTTGACCTTTACCAACTGTTTCCTGACCCCACCAAACTCTACTCTCTTCCATTTTAAAATCTCTTACCCCCAATTTTCTAAGCCTCCACCACCACGACCCCGACAACCTCCCCATTGAGACTCATGGAAGAGAGGCCTAACAAATCAGGGAACACCATGATGCACATGAGTGATTGCTATCGAGCGGTGTCGTGACTTTTCTGACTAAGAGGATGAACTAATAGTCATTCTAACTCTCTGTGCGCAGGTTTGAATCAACTTAATCCAAAAAGATTCTAACTCTCTGTGCGCAGGTTTGAATCAACTTAATCCAAAAAGTTTTTGCTTATTTAAACTCGACCTGACCCAGTTCATAAAAAAATTTCGAATCTTCAAATCTTTTGAACACTCTTATCACCAACTAAGCTCAATTTCTTTTCTTTTGTCTTTATGAAAAGGACAAACCAAAGCCAAAAGGATTCTCCCGCGTCCTCGCTAGAATATCACTGCGCATCGCCTTGTGTCTCGCTGTAATACCATTTGTAATAGGCAAAACTCATCACTAGCAAATAGATCTCACAATCCACTCCTCTTGAGGGGCCCAACATCCTCGCTGGCATATCATTGCACATCACCCTGTGTCTGCCTCTAATATCATTTGTAATAATCCAAGCCCACTCCCTTGGGGCCCAACGTCCTCGCTGGCACATGCCGCAAGGAATGTTTTGTTCCTTTCTCCAAACGACGTGGGATCTCACAATCCACTTCCCTTGGGGGCCAACGTCTTTGCTGGCATATCGTTGCACATCGCCTTGTGTTTGGCTTTGATACAATTTGTAACAGCCAAAGCCCACTCCTAGCACATAGATCTCATAATCCACTCCTCTTGGGAGCCCAACATACTTGCTGGCATATCAACACATATAGCCGTGTGTCTGGCTCTAATACCAATTGTAATAGGTGAAACTCGCTGCCAACAAATATTGTCTTTTTGGAACTTTCCCTTTCGAGCTTCCACTCAAGGTTTTCAAATGCTTATGCTATCGAGAGGTTTCCGCACCCTTATAGGGAATGTTCTATTCCTCTCTCCAACCGATATGAGATCTTATGAGAAGACTCGAACCTTTAACTTATTAGTCAATGACGTATGTCATCGAATTAAGTTAAGCTTACCGTTAACATATTAATCCACCCGAGGTCTAGATTGATTTATTTATGGAAATAGACTAATTATTTCAATAAGAGAGATGAAGTAAATTAGGTAATAAAGAGGTTGTTGGATCTGACAGACCCTTCTTTTTGTTTCAGAAGAACTCTAAGCTGAGCCTTTTGACACTCCAATTTCGCATCTGAATCTCTACTCTTCGACCCTTTTGTTCGAACCACTCGCCGGAACTCCACAAACCCTTTAATTCCTCTCACAATATGAGGATTAATATTTTCCACCTCCGGCGACCCACTTGTCGGAGCTGCCACCGCCGGAATCTCCATTTTACAGGATAATCTCTGCTCTCCCACGACGGCGTCCAATGCTGTTGATTCTGCCGGTGAAGATCCGTCGCCGACAGCATTGTTGTTGATGGAACTCGCCGAGGAATTGTCAGCCGCCGTCTGTTTTAGTTTGCCTGATTCTATCTCTGAAAGCATGTCTTCGAACACGATCTTGACCTCTGCAAGCTTCATTTGAACTCTCTCCTCTCGTAATACCTCAGACAACCTTCAATTTCAAATCAAAAGGAAATCAAGGATTCCATGGTTATTTAAGCATTACAATAAATAAATCATTTATTAGGGAAGCGGTTCTTGTCACCGAACGACTAGTTTTTCAAAATGGTCATTCTTATCGGTAGATATAGGTATCGAGTCACCAACTACTAAATAAACGGTCTTAGTCTTGTTTTTAGTAGTTCAGAAGAATCAACCCTAGCCCGATTGCCTTGTAGACAGACAAATATTTCAGATTAAATAGAGGAAATTTTATGTCACTCTACGTCACATCAACTAACACACTCAAACAGTTCGTTGTAATGGTCCAAGCCTAATGTGTCTACCAGAAACAAAGGTTCTTCACACTTTTATGATGAGAAATGTTTCGTTCCCTTCTCTAATCGGTTTTTACACTCTTATAAGGAATGATTCGTACCCCTCTCTACTAATGTGAACCTATCTAATCAGTTTTCACACTCTTATAAAGAATGCGTTGTACCCCTCTCTATCGATGTGAGGATATCTAATTGGTTTTCACACTTTTATAAGAAATGCTTTGTACCCCTCTCCACCGTGTGAGCCTACCGCGTCTATTAGAGACAGAGGTACCAATGTATGCTTCTTACCCCTCTCTACCGATGAGCCTAACGCGTCTATCAGAGACAGAGGTATCGATGTATGCTTTATACCCTTGTCTAACCTGTGATGTATCACATTGGTTGGGGAGGAGAACAAACCAGCATTTATAAGGGCGTGGAAACCTTTCCCTAACACCTTGAGGGGAAGCCCGAAAGGAAAAGTCCAAAGATGACAATATCTGCTAGCGGTGGATCTAGGCCGTTACATAACCAATGTGAGTCTAACGCATCTACAAGAGACAGACGTACCAATGTGGGATCTCGATCATATTTATTTAATTATTCTACCAGAGATAGGTTTCCATACCCTTGCAAGAAATGTTTTGTTCCACTGTTCAATCAAGGTTGGATCTCACAATTCACCCCGAGAAGTTTTCACACCCTTATAAGAAATTTCACGTACTCTTCTCTAACCGATGTCGGATCTCAGAGTTGTTTATTCATTTATTTAGACTAGATTTATTTAATAACCCTAAGTTTTTGATCTAGAAAAAAAAAAAAAAAAAAAAGAAAAAAGCAAAATTAAATTATGAACGAACCTTAGCATCTTCCTCTCATCTTCAATCTTCTTCTTCATCAAATCAATCTTGGTTTCATGTAAAGAAACCTCACGTGAAAGCTGTTGACACAGTAATTCCATGGCTTCCCTTTGTTTCCTCTCTTCATCGAGCTCCTTAGCCAACCTCTTGGCCAAAGACTCAAGCTTTTTACGAGCCTTGCGCTCATACCGAAGCTCAGTCTTGAGCTCCACGATGTGGCTACGAGCAAGATCGAGCTCAGAGTCCATTCGCTTCTTAGTAGGAACCAGATCGCAAAAGGAAGAAGAAGAAGCTAACTTCAAGCAATAAAACTGAAGGTGCTTGTTAATGGCGGATTTATGAGGCGTTTGGCGATGAGAAGGGCTAATATAAAATGGGTTTTCGTAAAGTTTCCAGCTTGGACAAGTATCGTCCTTCATCATCATCATCTTGATCTGTTGTTGTTGTTCTTCTTCTTTGAAAATTGTGAAGACAGTGAAGAAAGGTAATGGGTTGTGGTGGTGGTGGTGGTGGTGGTGGTGGTGGTGGTAGGTCCTTTGCTCATGAATTTTGCTTTTGGGAGTGTGAGATTTGGGAAAAGGAAATAATGGCTTCACTGTCACAGACAGCTCCTCCTTATTAATTACAGCAAGAGGTAGGTTTTTTTTTTTTTAAAAAAAATCTCTCTTGATAATTTGTATCCTTGCCCTACGCGTAATCATTAACCACGGTTTGGTTTAAGATTTTGTTTAAAATATTAGTAAGATGTTTGAGAATGAAACGAGAAAGCTGTTTCGTTTAGGTTTCAAATCTCATGGATTGTTGAATTTATATGTAATAGTCTAAGTGCATAGGTAAGAGATATTGTTCTCTGTAGGTTTTCTCTTATGGGTGTCTACTGGTGACACTGGGTGGTGTGCTAGTGAAGATGTTGAGTCTTGACAGGGGTGGACACTGGGAGGTGTGCCAGCGAGAATGTTGAAACTGTGGACACTAGACGATGTGCTAGCGAGAACGCTCGTCTTGAAGGTGGTGGACAACAGGTTGTGTGCCAGTGAGGATGGTGGATCTCGAATGGGTTGAATTGTGAGATCCTACATCGATTGGAGAGAGGAGCGAATACCAGCATGGACGTTAGACCCTGAAAAAGGTGAATTGTGAGACCCTACATCGATTGGAGAGAGGGACAAGTGCTAGCGAGGACGTTGGACCCCAAAAGGGGTGAATTGTTAAATCCTATATCGATTGGAGAGAGAAATGAGTGTCAGCAAGGACGCTAGAAGAGAGGTGGATTGTGAGATCCCACATCAGTTGGAGAGAGAAACTAAACATTCTTTATAACGGCGTGGAAACCTCTCTTAGCATAGACATTTTAAAAACTTTGAAAGGAAGCCCAGAAAAAATAATATCTACTAACCCGAGTTTAAGCTATAAACAAAAATTACTGAGGTTCGAGGACAAAAAGGCTACACTTGAGGAAATGGGCCTTTTTGGGCTAGTATGCATAACTCGAATGGACCTCACAACCTATATGGGCTTTTATACTCCCTCCCCATCATAGGGCCTTACTTCTATTTCAACTAACCTATCTCGGATTCATCGGACTCTTTTTTTATCTCAATAATTAGGTTATCATATAACTCCGGTAAGCACTTTTAAATCATTGATATCACGTGACCTAACTTTTTAAAGTGTTTTCACAATGATAGGTGAAACGCAACCCTTTGAATAATTCAGATCTAGGGTATATATGGATCTTGTCTTGTAGGATAGTTCACTACTAAAAATCAGTTGACGGATCTTTAGTATTCCCTATATAGTCACGTGGGAGCGGCTCTTGTGCCTACCAACTATTTTGATACTGTGCAGATCATTGTCCCCTTATTACGAGTAGGCACAAGAGTAGCTCCTACGTGATTTACTATAGCAGTCCTATGACTATATATCATCCAATCTAGAGATAATTCATCGTTAAAGGCTAACTCACAACTATTTAATAGTCTCTATATTGTATATTAATAGTGGAAGTGACCAATGTGCCTTTGTCGAATATTACGATGATATGTGAACCTTTATCCCTCGAAAAATGGCAACCTAACAACCTTGAATTCGAGGATATCACTCGAAAGAAAAATCTAAGAGAATTTACTCATATTCCAGCAAGATTCTTTAAACTTTCTCGACAGTTTCTCCTTTAAATTGGTTCCACAAATCTCTTGCCCATCCTTAAATGAACCAAAATTCCTAGTTAATTTGATCAGTTTTTCAATTTCCTCGTCCCTCAATTTTTAACCTAGTTTTCGAGCGACTAATCATACTTAATCAATCGATGGGTTTAAATCATCCAAAATCCATTGTTAACCCATTTTATCATAAATAATTAAATTCAACTTTGTGCACGAAGAAAACATTTTTATATTATGATTAAATTATCGGTCATAAATTAATAAGTTCATAATATTAATTTTGATATATAAACTATAAATATTCAAAACGTTTTATATATAAAAAAATAATAATTGTGTTTGAAATGGATATCTATTTATTCCATCTCATCCATATAAATATATAATTTCTTTTAGAACTCCAATAATATTAAAATATATAATTTTTTTTTTTTAACTATACAATAATATTAAAATTTAATCTTTAAAGATTATATTAGTAAAACATTATAATATTAATTTACTCACGACCAGCAATTAACTAATTTTGTGGTTTTTTAATTTTGTTAAAATACGACAAAAAAATATTATAATTGATTCGAGTATTTTTAATATGCTTGACGTTTCTTTTATTAAATGCTTATGTTTTTTTTTTTCTTTAAATAACGATGGAAGGTAGACAATAACATACTAAATTCATATAAAACATTTTTTTTCAATATTACTTAATAAGTGGTCGGACTTTTAATTTTATATTTAATAAATCAGTTCAAAATTTTTATAAAAAAAATTTCAATTTGTGTCTAATCAATTATTCAGTGATTGAATTTTAATATTGAATTTAATCCAACTTATTATTTCTTTTTAATTTTCAATTTATTTACTTATTTTAATATAATTTTATTTCTCTTATTGATATTTAAAAGAATTTGAATAAATTAAAAAAAAAATTAAAATCTCCTTTAATAATCCTTTAATTTTTAGTTTTCGATATATTAAAATTGGTGTAGTTTTCTCAAAAAAATTTAAAAAAATATTTGAATTCTCACCAAATTTAAAAATTTTGATTTTTTTTAGAATTTAATTCATTCAAATATTTACCTATTTATACAATAAATAATCAACTTAAATATATATAAAAATACAATTTATAATCATTTATAATTATTTCTTGAACTTCAAAAATAAAAATAATTATAACTTATACATTATGGTGAAATTATTGTACATAATATTAATTTTGAGATATAAATAACACATGTTCAAAATAAATAAATAAATGTTATATATATATATATTTGTAATTTGGGTATAAGAGAAAATTAAAATATTTGGAGTATTTATTAGATTATTTACCCCAACTGATTCCTTAACCTCATCAAAATCAGAGTATGGCATATTTGATGAGACGACAAGACGTTTGGATAAATAACGTGATGAAGCATACCTATATCTCTAGGAGCTATTCTGTCTAATTATGTTAAAAACGCCTTCGAATACGTCTTTTTGGAACCAATTTTAAATCTCTTTTTCCTTTTGAGGTATCTTTTCCCATCCCCAAAATTTGCATGTATCATGTTATTCATTAATTGAATCTAATTCTATGTTATCGAGATTGAGCTAAAATTTAAAGTGATTTCAGAATACGTTTTTACGTAACAAAATTTTCTTTCTGAACCGTCAAGTGTACGACTTCTTAGAATTTAGAGGTAAATTACTTATTTAACTTTGTTTTACTATAGTAATAATTTGATTCTCTTTTTCTTTCTCGGTTGCTATCTAAAAAAAATAAATTTGAATGGGTGTGGTTGAACTCAATTTAGTTTTCGGGAATCCACAAAACACCTCAACTTGTTCATTTATTTGAATCCAATCGAACCCAATCTAAATAAATTCATAACGGAGCTCGAACCGTACGAATTGAATGAACCAAGGATCATCCAATGTCATTTTTTCAAACGGACAATTAAGAGTCATGTGAGCATGGCCAGAAACCCTCAACAAATGGCTAACTACCAACCAACACCCACACAGAATCGCAGAGCCACACGTTGTTGATAGCCATCCATGTGCTTTTGACCAACATCCCTCCTCCCTAGCTGTGATTTAATTAATTTTTTAGGTAAAACAATAGATTAGAGGTCGGGATTGATTAATCATTTATTATGACATGTCATATCAAGATCTTACGTGCTAGAACCTCTTATAATATCGTTTTATTTTTAGAAAAATTGTTATTTCTTGTATTATATAGAGCTGTTTCCGTTTTAATGAATGTACGATCCTATGGTTGTTTTCGTCACGAAAGAAAAGCATCGAATATGGCATGCAAGTCCATAAATGCATGGGTATCAATTTAAACATCTTAAGCTTATTTTGTCTTTTAAAGATGCCAAATCCAAAGTCAAAAGCTTTTTACGTGTTCATACATTATTCTGAACTAACTATTACTAGAGATGTGTACGGGTGGAACGGTTACGAAAATTTTCAAATTTTCATTTTTTTTTAGGGATTGGGGCGGGAATTCTCTGCGAGAAATTTGCTGTTCTACCAACATAAATTTTAATATTACAATATAGTGTGTTAACAGTAAAATCGTATGATATTGTCCACTTTCAGCATAAACTCATGTTTTTGTTTTGAGACTTGTCCACAACCCTTCATACCATATAGAAATGTATTTCTTAAATTAGCGGACTGCCTCCTCACCATTCTTGACAGAGCAAACTCAAAGAGGATAATATCTGCTTTTGTTACAGTTTTCGGACAAACCCAAAAAGGACAATATCTGCTTTTGTTACCGTCATGCTACATACTGAATAATACTTCCCACTAACCGACCGATACAGTTTTCATGATCAGTAGACACCACTATCAGAAAACTATTTGTTTTGTTTTTTTATTGAAAAAAAAAAAAAAAAAAA
>NW_019646630.1:16178-29070 GCF_002806865.2 Cucurbita pepo subsp. pepo
AAAAAAAAAAAAAGCAAGACCATCTCTTTTCTCACCTTTTGATGGTAGCCCATCATAGAGATAAAAAGAAGATGCCAATCTTTTGTCTAGGTACACACTTTAGTGTTGGTGCCAAATTTTGGACAATGATCTTGACAACACCAAGAAGAATAGCTATGATTTGGGCAACCAAAAATTTAACTCCTTTTAATTTGGCTAATATGTTTAATAATTTGATAAAGAAATAAGGTCGGAGTACCTCGTGAGATTGAGAGAATGTTTACTTTAAAAAGTATATTTCTTTTGGTGAAAAAACGTCTTAAACATTAAAAAAAAATCATTTCAAACGCACTCTAATCATCAGTGTTTACCGATAAAAGTGACCATAAGTCGTAGACGCAAGACTTGGTTGGATTTAGAAATTTAAACTAACCTTCGTTATAAATGTCAAATGTTCTTAATCTTCATAATAATCTGATATCGTAGGGTTGGTTTGTAACTCTACTTCAATTCGTTTGGTTAACCAACCTGATTTTTTTTTTTTCGATTTTTTAAAAATTCAACCCGACCCAAATCATAAAAAAAAAAAAAAAAAATCTAATCCAACCCAAATTTGGACATCCCTAAAATCAAAGCTAAAACCAAAATCCATCGTTGAGCGCCTTTTTGTATAGATCGATCAGAGTGTGTGTTTTGGAATGCTTATCACCTAATAGAAGTAGTTGATATCATCACTGCCAAAGAACGGGTTGATGGAGATAAGACTATTAACTTTTCCATCAACATTTGTTAGCCTTACGTCTATCATTTATACTGTAGTTTTGAACTATGTTCGTGTTGGCCCATAACTTTAATGTATTTTACACGTGATGGATAAGTCTTTATAGATTTAGTTAGGTCAAATTTCCACTTGCATAAACCACGATGAATATATATCAATAATCGAAAGTGAGACCAATCATGGATATGATATTGAAGTTTTGATAAATAAAAAAATTAATCGAAACTCATCAGCTTTACATTTTAGGTTAATCTATGATTTAGCATGGAATTAGAACACGAGGTTGTATATTCAAACTACTATAACGTCATTTCTTCCAAATTAATATTACTTTCGAGAAGAAATTTAAAGCCTATAAATAAAGAGAAATATTAAAATATTGATATAATTAAGTTAACATTAACGGAGAAATAATATGCTCTTTAGAATAAGACAAAATTATTTTGCACGTGAAACAAAAACGGGGAACGTCCAAAATAAAAAATAATATCATTGACAAGATTCATTATGCATCAATATTACTCGGAAATAATTCAAAAAACGGTCTCCTCTTCTAATGATTATGTCGGGCGAAGAAAATATTGAAATTAATTTTTTTTTTAAAATTAAATTTAAGAGAAAAAAAAAACACTAAGAAAACTTACTTTTATGTATTTTATTTACTGAATTAAGTTAATATTAGTATTTTCTACCGTAGAAAGGAAAAAAATTTAATAAAAATTACCCAAGTATGCTATGAACATGATTGACTCAAAGTGGTTGTAATCATGATCAAGTCCTGTCACTAAAGTGGTCACTTTAGATGTTATGTCAATAGGCTAAGGGTGGAGGGACCAATAGTAAGATTCCCTCGACACCATTATTTTATATTTTCTTATTCTTTTAGGCACGAAAAGATTATGAGTTTATATTCTGACACTAACACAAACGGGTTCAAATTAAATCACTAATTAAACTAAATTTAATTGACGAGACCTCCAACTCTAATACCTAGAGATGTCCATTTAAACTAGAAATGAAAGAAAGAGCAGAGATATCTCCTAGAATTTTTCGTAGAGAATTCCCGCTCTCGTCCCCACAAAAGTAAATGAGGAATTCCACAGAGATGGAGACTGAAATAGGAGGTGGTTCCTTGTCCCCGTCTCCATCCTACCTGGTAGATATCTCTATTGATACCATATTTAATTAACTATATGACAGTGTCTCCATTGATACTATAGGAGAGTACCTCGTAGATATCTCTTAGATGAAATAAGTGTTCTTAAGTTTTATGTTAAAAAGCTAAATGATGATCGAAAATATTAGAAAAGTAATTGTTAGACTGATACGTCATAGTTGCACGATGCACGAAAAGAACCATCATGTTGATGGGGTTCGAGTGGTTTGGAAAAGTTTCAATTCTAATATCATGTTTCAAATCATTGTGTTTTGAAAATAATATTAGTGGTTGAAAAAATAGTATTTTCTATTTATGAACAATTTTGTGAAAGATTTTATTACAACCAAAAATTATGTCCATGGATAATTGTAGCTTTTCAAAAAAAGGAAGGAGAAGAGAATGGTACTTCATGGCGATGAAAAGTATTTTCAACTAATCATATCGTAGTAACTCCATGTTGGGGTCGGTAAATGCAAGCACATACAATATAGGGTTCTGCTTTCCCGTTCAGACAAGGTTGGATATGCAGTACTTCTATACACATATCTCACGCACGTGCATATAGACCCACAAGCGGGCTTGTATATGTACCCCTGACCCTAGCTCGTCGAACTAGCGTACGCTCACGCTACCAGACACCACAAAGTGAAAAAACCCGCATGATATCATGATAGACATAAATATCGTAAGATACACGTCTATACTAATTGTAACGAGGATGTATGCTTATGCATATGACACGCGTAAATGCATGAGATCCTCGTAGTTTAAAATCATAACATAAGTTTAAGTGCAAGTCAAATCTCCCTTCATAATAACATAATAAGCCGATGAAATGTGCTAATGCAGTTCTTGTCGTGTTTTTCATACTTAATATGATTTACACGACGTGGTGGGTAGAGGTTTACGCATCATGAGTATGACATAATCACATTATAGCATACTAACATAACTTAGAACCGACCCATCAAATGTTAAAGAACTTGAGACTTGACGGTGGTGAAGACGACATGTAAGGGTGTGTGGAGGAAGTCATGTGGGTATGCAGCTCGCATTTAATAGCAGAGGTTTGGAAAATAACTATTTACTCACTTACTAACACCAATTGTGAACAATTTGGATTTATTCTCTTCCTTTCATTCCATTTGGCTAGAATTTTTATGGTTCATTCTTTCAATTTTGAGAGTTATGGTATTAATCTAATAAAAAGAACCTGAACTACTCGACCCAAACCATGAAGATTGAGTTAGGTTGGATATTTTTCGGTTTGAGTTGAGTTGGATTTTTAAAAAATAAAAAATTTAGTTTGGTTTGTATGTTAGACTAACTCGACTAACTCGACCAACTCAAATATAGTGTTTACAGTCCCATTCTTCAGGGCTTTTAAAAATATTTGACATTTGCAACAGATGTTAGTGATGAGCGGTGACTTTTGAATATTTTATTATTAATGTGACATGTACCGTGGTTAAGTAGAACATTTTTGAAATAATTGAACAAATGCATAGAGGGTTAGGTTAGGTTGAATCGTTTGTGTCATCCGTTCAACCAACATGAAATTTCGAGTTGATCTATGGGTTCATCCGAAAATTTTCTCTCGACACATGTAATGTGAGAAAATAAAACATTTTTTTTTATAAAGGTATGAAAACCTTTTATTAACCGACACGTTTTAAAAACATTGAGAGGGAAAACTAAAAGATGACAATATCTGTTAGCTGTGGGCGATGAGCTGGGGCTGTTACATATAACACGGATCGAAAACGGATGGAGAATTTTGCTTATATAAAGGGGAGGGGTTTGTACTTGATGTGCTAAAGTTGTATCCATTTGGGCAAGGAGAATTTGTTTGCCCTCTTGTCTTCCCCAATAGGAAGTTCAACTACCACCCACCTTCTTTTTCCTTTGCCCAACAGATGGCGTTAAATGAAACAATGAATTCATTATTATTTCATCTGCTATCTGCTACTCTCTGACTATTTCATCCCTCTCTCTCTCCCCCACAAACAAAAAAAGTTCAAATTTTTACAAATCAAATGATCAAATCACGAACAGAAAGGTAACCCCTTTTAATATCTCTTCAAAAAATGATACCAATCTCATGTTCTTCAATGGCCAAAACAGCCAAATGGGTATTGATTTCAATCGCCCATTTCACAAACGAAGCCCTCAGCATTATTGTCTTCAATCTTCTCGACCTCATTGATTTTGGGTTGTGTTTTGTTTATAAAGTGGCTGATTTCTTGTTTGAATCCGAGTGGAAGGCTTGTTATTGTTGTTCCCATAAAGAGGCAATTTCAAGTAGCGATGGTAATAAGATTTTGGTGTCTGAAAAGGCGTTGTCTTTGTCCACTAAGCTGCAGCTGGAGGAAGTTTCTGATACTCTTTATACTCGTCCTTCTTTGCTCACTGAGCTGTCTAAGGTTGCTGTGGCTGAGCTCCGCCGCCTTAAAGTTAAGCCTTTTGTTGTTGGGTCGGCCGGGAAAGCGGCTGTTGGATCCACTTTTGCGGTGAACTCTACCGTTGTTGAGATGCTTAAAGAGAAGATCAATGTCGGGCAGAATCCTAGGTGGTCGGAATGTGATTGTAAACGTTGTACTTCTTGTTGTTCGTCATCCAAACAATCCCTATTCGTTCGTTCTCAAGGGCCCCAAGGTAATTTTTTTTTTGGTTGCTTAGATTTTATGATTTTATCTCTCCGTTTTTGTTTTGATTCGAGATTTGACTAATTATGAGATCCCGCGTCGGTTGGGGAGGAGAATGAAACACTGTTTATAAGGATGTGGAAACATTTCTCTCTTAGACGTGTTTTAAAAACGTTGAGAGAAGTTTGAAAGGGAAAGCCCCTAAGAGGAAGCGCAAAAGGGAAAGCCTAGAGAAGACAATCACCTTTTAGAAGGGTGTGGAAACATCTCTCTAGCAGACACGTTTTAAAATATTGAGAGGAAACCCGAAAGAGAAAGTCAAAAGAAGACGAAACACCCTTTGTAAGGGTGTGGAAACATCTCTGTATCAGACACGTTTTAAAAACCTTGGGAGAAGTCTCATAGGGAAAGCCTAACGATAGACGCGTTTTAAAAACGAGAGAAACCCAAAAGAGAAAGCTCAAATAAGACGAAATACCCTTTATAAGTGGAAGCCCGTAAAGGAAAGCCTCCTGACATACGGGTTTTAAAAACTTTGAGAGAAAACCCGAAAAGGAAGTCCAAAGAAAATGAAACACCCTTTATAATGGTGTGAAAATCTTTCTCTAGCGGATGAGTTTTAAAAACGTAGAGGGAAAGTCCAAAAGAAAAACCCCGGATAGAAGCGTTTTAAAAATCTCGTGGGAAATCCCGAAAGGGAAAATGTAAAAATGACAAATCAAAATTAAAAGTGATTAACCTAACCATTTAATCCTAATTACCAATGAATGCACATTCAAGCGTTGAAATATGATTCAAGAATTGATGGCTTTCAGATAACCCACGTGAAGACGTACTGTTCATTCATGGCTTCCTTTCTTCATCTACATTCTGGACAGAAACCCTGTTTCCCAACTTCTCCGCGTCGGCCAACTCGACGTATCGGTTCCTTGCTGTCGATCTGCTCGGGTTCGGTCTGAGCCCAAGGCCGACTGATTCACTCTACACATTGAAAGAGCATGTCGACATGATCGAAACCTCGGTTCTTGAGGCGTATAAAGTTAAGTCCTTTCACATCGTTGCTCATTCCCTCGGCTGCATTTTGGCCTTGGCTTTAGCCGTCAAGCATCCTACCTCTGTCAAGTCGTTAACGTTGCTCGCACCGGTACGTTTCAAACTCTTGTAATGTCATTTTCATTAATATTGGTGGTTCTTTGTTTGACCGTATTGAATTCAAACTCATGCAACTTCGTTTTCATCCTTTTGCAATCGATATCTAACATCCCTTATTTGATCGTCTTCCGTTTTCAAAACTCTTCTTATTTGTGTCATTTTCTTCCGTACTTTTTGTAAATATCATTTTTTTCTCTAATCATCGTGTGTTCGTTATTTTCTCTCAAGTTAACACTGATAGTCATTTATCGACCCTACAAACACAAATAATTGATTAAATGTACAATAATCTATCAAGTTAAGTTTTTGAATTGAATGGTGGGTTGCAGCCGTATTATCCAATACCGAAAGGAGAAGAGCCGAGCCAATACGTGATGAGGAAGGTGGCGCCCCGACGGGTGTGGCCACCAATAGCACTAGGGTCATCGATCGCTTGCTGGTACGAGCACATCTCGAGGACGGTGTGCCTAATCATATGCAAAAATCATCGCTTTTGGGAATTTCTAACCAAATTTGTCACAAGAAACAGGTATTTTCTTCTCATTTTTTCTTACCAAACTTCAAACCTCTTGATTTTTCTTCTCTGTTTTAGAATATGAAACCCAACCATAATTCGGAGTCTTAAAAAAAAAAAAAAAAAAAAAAATTAGTTAAACCCCCTTTGACAATTGTTTTGAATTTGATTTTGATCTCGTTTTCGGTCTACAATTTAGCTACGCTCGGGTTCAAGTTTCTTAATGAACATACAACATTTCTCACCTCCACTCAGTCCAAGTCAACCAAATTTATATCTCTAGTGGGTCCGGGTCAACGAAACTTTTAACTGATGCACTATTATATCTACTTTTCAATCCTTCGAACAAAATTTGCAGAAGTTCTGACTCGTCAGCAAGTACCCTTACATTAAATTCGAGTTATTGCATTTATTTGGTTTACTCAAAATATTAAAAATAAAATAGAAAATAAAAATTTGAGCACATTTATTATATCTACTGTATAAAAATAAAAAAAAACCAATGGTTTAATTTTGTAATTAGAAACATTATTTTAAATAGTTATTTACAAATAAATGGATTTAATTCAATAAACCCTTTAAAATAGTGATTTAAAGAAATTTAATTTAATTTAATTTAATTTAATTTAATTTAATTATTTTTTTTTTATATTTTAGGATAGAGTCATTTTTGGTGGAGGGATTCTTCGCCCACACGCACAACGCCGCGTGGCACACACTGCACAATGTCATATGCGGCACCGGTGGGAAGATCGATAGGTATTTGGACGAAGTCCGTGAGCAGGTGAACTGTCAGGTGAACATAATCCACGGCGGCGACGACGACGTGGTTCCGGTGGAATGCAGCTACAACGTGAAGGCGCGTGTGCCGAGGGCGCGTGTGAATGTGGTGCAAAACAAAGATCATATTACAATCGTCATCGGAAGACGACAGGCCTTTGCTAGAGAGCTTGAGGAAATTTGGAGCAACGCAAAGTCTTAAATTTAAATAATTACTGTTATTATTAATTTATATTAATCGTAAATTTAATGGTTTTTTTTTTTTTAAAAAAAGGATTAAAAATTTAAATAACCTAAAAAAAAAAAAGTTTATATAGTTTTTATGTAAGTTTTTATTTTCCTCCAGGTAATATTTCAATTAAATATGTAAATTCAACGTTATAAATGTGGGCTCAATATAATCTTGGCTTCAGCTTTGTTCGTTATATACTGATTATAGCAATGTAGTCAACGTATCATACTATTTAGTAGGAACGGAAGACTGACGTGTAAAGAGACTTTGTCGACGTGAGGTATACTCGAAGAAGTTAAAAAGGTGGCATACATCTCGACACTTATGGCAATGCAGGTGTAATAGTCGAAGCCCACCGCTAACAAATATTGTCTACTTTGGCCTGTTACGCATCACCATCAGTCTTACGGTTTTAAAACCCGTCTACTTTGGCCTGACGATGTTTCCTCATTCTGATACATTTAGTTTGGTCGAGTGAACGTTTCTCCCGACCAAAGCTAACATATCAAAAAGTTTTTCTCTAAACGACTTCATTGAATATATATCAATATAAATCCAAAAGCAACATTAAATGTAAATATAACTAATAAATAAATAGCCAACGTAATACTATAAGTAAAATAATATAGCAATTATTTCATTTAATGTTTACTTATGTTGCACTCAATAGTTATGGAATTATATTTCCATAATTATTTACAAACTTATCCAACAAAAAAAAATTATAAATTTAATAGTTTAAATATAAGATTTATTTTTTAAACGTTATATATGATAATAGGTCTCTGGCTTCGTCCCCCTTCTTATTTAATTTCTCGTAAAATTTTCTATTTATTTTTGTGGGACCGAAACAGATATTCTCTGCAAGGATTTGTTGGAATTGGGTTTCTCGTTTGAATTTCTCTCCGGCGCGAAGAGGAGTCAATTTAGCGGGAGTGGAGCAGAGTCGTAGTAGGAGATGGGAACGAGAAAATTAATCTCGTATCCATTCCTATTTAGCTAACGGGAAAAAATCTATTTTCACTTTCTACCCATTTTGTGTTGAAATGGGAATTCTCCATCCTGTTCGGGAACAAATTCATGTTTATCCATAACTTTTATATCGAGTTTCAATTCAATTTAATAAATGCCACCAATATAATAAAAATCAATTAATAATGGAAAGAAAAATAATAATAAAGTATGCATGGAATAATTAAATGAAAAACGTGGGAAAAAGTACTCTAATGAGTAAAATAATTAAAAAGAAAACGTAATTTAATGGAAAAAAAAAATTGAATGCACAAAATCAAATTGGGACCCACGTGGGATATAAATTTTTAATATAAAACAATAAAATATTTAAGTTGAGTTATTTATTTAAATTTATTGTTTTTAATAAAAATAAAATATTAATACGTAAATAGTTCTAATTATTTTTAAAAATTAACTAGAGAATAAATAATTAAAAAATAAATATGTCGTTAATTAAGAAAAATATATTTTTATAAAATTAATACAATTCACAAAATTTTCATTTCAAATAAATTAACGAACTGATATAACGTTAATCCGTGTATGTATATATACGTATATGTATATATATATGTGTGTATATATATATATATAGAATGACTATTTTACCCCTATTTAGAAAATTTAACATAAAATTTAGAAGAAATGATTATTATTAGAGGGTTGTGTTTCTATTCTTTTGGGCCCTTTTTCAAGCCCATTTTACTCTTTTGGGCCCAATAGCCCAAAAAATTATTTACTTTCAAATTTAGGATAATATTATTTTTCATTATATATTGTGAAGAATAAAATATTAGAAATACCTTTTTTTTTTTTTTTTTTTNAGTTTAAATTTTACGAACGAACTTAGATTTTATTCATTAGAATTTCGGATCATTGTGTCCATCGTGAAGCTCATAGCTATCTTGTGTGTTCATTTCTAGCATGAGTCGCCTCACATTTCGATCGTTACGGTTGCATTTTGTCTTAGACGACATTGGATCTAACTTGAATTAGATGAATTAGATTGGATTAGGTTAAAAAATCTTTTGAACCAACCCTACAACTTTCTATTAAGGACACGGGTTAAATTTGGTTAGGTTGAAAATATCTTTTACACAATTTCAAATTGGTTCAGTTTGATGACCCAAATAACGTCAGCCTAGTATCGGAAGGTCAAGGAAGTTGGTAACTTGATGATAGGGGAGCCGGCGATTGAATCCCTGGTGAATGGCGGCCGTAACTATAACGGTCCTAAGGTAGCAAAATTTCTTGTCGGGTAAGTTTCGACCTGCACGAAAGACGTAACGATCTAGGTACTATCTTGGAGAGAGGCTCGATGAAATAGATATGGCTGTGAAGATGCGGACTACCTGCACCTGGACAGAAAGACCGTATGAAGTTTCACTATTCCCTCCCATTGGCTTTGGGGAATAAAGCTTACAACTCAACCCAACCCAACTCATCTATTTTTAAGATGAGTTGTTGGGTTATTTTTTATTTTATTATTATTTAGAAAGTCATACTTATCCATCATACATTTACAAGTCACAACACATCAATAAGATCGATTACAACGTCAAATATTCGTAATCTTCACGAAAATCTAAAAAGTAGGATAGTGTAGGGTTGGATGGTAACCCTAGTTTCGGGTTGGTTGGATTGACCTGATAAAAAAAATGTCAACTCGGGAACTGACTCAAGTTTTCGATTTTCCAAAAATTCAGTTCAATCCAAACTATATAAAAAAAAAAAAAAAAAAAAAAAAAAANATGGTTTGAGTTGGGTAATCCGAGTAATCATTTTCGCTCCGCTTTGCCCTACCCCCGTAGGAGTATTTTAGTGATAGGTTGTATAGGAACTAGACGATCCTATTTGATCAAATACCTAGCGACAAACTCCTATCTTCTTTTCATTATAGTATTTCTAAACAAGTTCTCGGATAACAACCCTAAAAGTTTTCTTATTGATGATAGTGACGCATCGAGCTCACGGGTTATAAAGGAAGATTGTCTTTGAATTGGGACGAAACATAAAACCGAACTCGTTTTCGAGCCATTCCCACGATGACCTAAGGATTAGGTCAAAATGGGGTCAGGTTGTTGTGTTTTTCAATGTCAAAGTGTTGAGTTTTTTTGGAAAATTTCTCCATACTTTAATGGTCAAAAGCAAATAGTTATGGGTAATTGGTGTCTATTGTGAAGTTCTTAGGGTCATTTTGGCAAAACCCAAAGCTCACACCTTTGGTTGAGTGATGAACATTATGGTAAAAGTTGAAGCCCAATTCTTTGAACTTACAAACGTATGAATATGATGCGAAGATGAACACAAAGATGTGTAAGAAGAAGATGAGAGAGGAAGAGCCATGGGGGGTCTGAGTGCCCCTCGAATCCCCCGCTGCCAACTGAAAGCCCACTGAACGAGGCTTTGGTTTGCCTTTTTTATGAATAATTTGTGTACACTTACCCCAAAGTGTTCCACACAACCCTCTTCAAAATGTATGCTTCTTTTTGGGGTTTGCTCGTTTTTCAATCACCATTATCAACTATTATTATGATCATACGGGTTAGAATGTGATTAGGTCATCATGATTTTGTTGGGAGAAATAGGATTTAGAGCATAAAGTGAATTGGGATTCTATAGATTGAGGTGTTCGTGAGTTGGGTTGGGTCGGATTGTAACGTTTTTTAGATCTAACTCAATTGTTCGAGATGCCCAAATTACCTGTGGGCACTTACTCCTTTCTCTAATTGCCGTGATATCTCACAATTCACCCTCTTTCGAGGCTCAGCGTCTTTAAATGATATCATTTGTAACAGCCTAAGCCCACTGAGATTCACTCCCTTCGGGATTTTTAGCCCAAATTACCCACTGACACTTATTCTTTTCTCCAATCGACGTGGGATCTCATAATCCACCCTTTTGGGACTCAGCGTCCTCGCTCACAAAAATAATATCATTTGTAACAATCCAAGTCTACCGAGATCCACTCCCTTCAAGTTTTCAACCCAAATTACCCGCTGACACTCATTCCTTTCTCCAATGACGTGGGATCTCACAATCCACCTCCTTTCGGGGCTTAACGTCATCGCTGACAAAAATGATATCATTTGTAATAGCTCAATCCCACCGCTAGTAGATATTGTCCGTTTTGGGCTTTCTTTTCGAGTTTCTCCTTAAGATTTTCAAAACCCGTCTGCTAAAAAAAGGTTTCCACACCCTTATAAAAAAAATGTTTCGTTCCACCCTCCAACCGAGGTGGAATCTCACAGTGTATACGAAGGACGGTAGCGATTTGAAAGGAAGGTACAAGATGGGATTTGAGAGTGAAAAAAGGGCTATAAATTTGAGTGATGGGTTGTTTTTTTGGAACCCAAAAAACCGAGTTTTTGTAGGTACCCATTTGTCCTTTTCACTTTAAAGTTCTATCCTTTTACTCATTTCAATCTTTCATCTTCTCGAACACGCATTTCTCACACTCCCCTTTATCTCCCTCTTCCACCCTTTCTCTCTCTAATTCTCTCCATTTCTCTGCGTTTTGTGAAGAAAAAGAGGGCCAAAGAAGCAATTTTGTTTGAGGGGAACGTTGTCTGGCTCGAGGCCACTTAGAAACAATAAGTATCCTCGGACCAGGCTTCATTCCCCCCACAAATTTTGCTTCAATTCCGATGTTCTTCGTGGGGTTCTTCATTTTGTTCTTCTCGATCTAACAGGTAAAGTTCAAATCTTTTGTGTTCTTCAATCTTGGATTCACTTTTTTTTTAGTGAAAAACAAAATGGGTTTTTGAAAAAGATTGGATTTAGATAGAGATTCGGTTTGAGGCAGAAGCAGATTGGCGTAATGATGTTTATTTTGACTGTCTTTTTTAGATCTCTTTTCTGACGAATGAGTGAAAAAATCATCATTACATGAATCAATGTTGTGTGAAATAGAGAGAGAAAAAGATCTAAACTTTACATTCATGCCTTTCAGAATCTTCTTTGTCTCATTCTCATTCATATTGTTCTTCAAGTTCATGTTTTTCTTTTTCATTTTAAAGATTCAAAGATTTCGTTTAGATCCTTGTTATTGAAGGAATTGTTTGTGATAATTGAATAAGAAACTAACTTGTTTTTTATTTTGAGCCTTGCTGTGAGATCCCACATCGATTATAGAGTAGAACGAAACATTCTTTGTAACGGTGTGAAAATCTATTTTTAGTAAACACGTTTTGAAATTATTGAATGGAAGACTGGGAGGGAAAGCCCGAAGAGGACAATATTTACTAGTGGTGGACTTTAGTCGTTACAAATAATATCAGAGCCAGACTCTGGGGCGATGTGTTAACGAGGAGGCTGAGCCACGAAGAGGGGTGGACATGAGACAATGTGCTAGCAAGGACGCTGGACCCCGAAGATGGGTGGATTTGGTGGGGTCCCACATCGATTAGAGAAAAAAACGAGTGTCAGCGAAAACACTGGGCCTCAGTGGAGGGTGGATTGTGAGATCTACATCGGTTGGGACGTTGGGCCTCAGAAGAGGGTGGATTGTGAGATCCCACATCGATTGGGACGCTGGGCTTCCGAGGAGGGTGGATTGTGAGATCCCACATCGGTTGGGATGTTGGGCCTCGGAGGAGGGTGGATTGTGAGATCCCACATCGGTTGGGACGTTGGG
>NW_019646630.1:34673-36007 GCF_002806865.2 Cucurbita pepo subsp. pepo
CTGGGGCGATGTGTTAACGAGGAGGCTGAGCCACGAAGAGGGGTGGACATGAGACAATGTGCTAGCAAGGACGCTGGACCCCGAAGATGGGTGGATTTGGTGAGGTCCCACATCGATTAGAGAAAAAAATGAGTGTCAGCGAGGACACTGGGCCTCAGTGGAGGGTGGATTGTGAGATTCCACATCGGTTGGGACGCTGGGTCTCGACGGAGAGTGGATTGTGAGATCCCACATCGGTTGGGACGTTGGGCCTCGGAGGAGGGTGGATTGTGAGATCCCACATCGGTTGAGATGAGAACGAAACACCCTTTATAGTGTTATGGTGTGTAAATCTCTCCTTAAGAGACAGAGAAACACCCTTTACAAGGGTGTGAAAATCTCTCACTAACAGACAAGAGAACAATATTTACTAGCGATGAGCTTGTATCGTGGAAGTTTACCCTCTTAGAAAGCTAAGAAACAAGAAGGTGAGGAGGAGAGAGAGAGAGAGAGAAAGGGGAAGAGGGTGATGGGTGAGAACAGTGGAGTGTGTCTCATTGTGTCATCAAGTTTTGAAACTGAGACATTATGGCTTTTTCACATAAATGTTTACAATTACTGTCTTTTCTCTCTCTTCTTTTTTCTGTGAAATCTGAATCATTTGTGTTAAATAAGAGAAGTCAACATCACCCATTACACACCATGCATACTCCCCAAGCTATGCTGTTGCTATCATTTGTGTTCTTCTTTTGCCTCACACTCACCTTTTCACAACTAAAAATTAAACTTGATTGTGAGGGTGGGAGTGTTTTTGGATCCAACAACCTCAATCAAGAATGTTTTGGTGAAGATACAAATAAGAAATAAGAATGTGCATCTCAAGAGCGAGTATACGTATCGTTATCCACCTCACAGTTTTAAAACGCATCTGTTAGAGAGAAGTTTACACACCCTTGTCAGGAATGTTTTATTTTCCTCCTCAACCGATGTAGGATCTCACAGTACTAGAGTTGAATCAAAAGGTATGATATAACAGCCTTTTCGCTTCACGAGCATTTGAGATCTCCTGTAATCTCTCGTGATGTGGTAAAAGAGATTTCACTTGTAGATAAAAGCTCAAGCCCATTGCAAGCCGATATTGTTCTCTTTGTATTTTCCCCCAGCCTCTCAAGATTCTGAAACGAGTCTACTAAAAAGAGGTTTCCACACCTTTATAAAGAATGTTTTATTTTCCTCTCTAATCANATCGAGGACTTTTCAATACAAGACTAAAAGACGACCGTATTATTGCCCATCCTACCTAAACTATGGTACGAAAGTGCCATCAACCTTGAAAAATGGAGATCCTAATCGAG
>NW_019646631.1:0-1469 GCF_002806865.2 Cucurbita pepo subsp. pepo
GCATAGGAAAGAAAAGATTTTGTATCCAGCATAGGGGTAAAACATTAAAAGAGGTTTTTCCCTAACAGCTGAAGCTTCAAGCTAATAAATTCTATCCCCATATAACTGTCAAAGTTCGTCAGAGGTTTTTCCCTAACAAAAGCTTTTGAAAGAAAGGAAATTCTATCCTCCCCCGTATTTTGAGGTATAAAAGAGTCAATTTTCCCTGATTTCCCTATGGAACTCTCCTGTAAACACTCAAAAAACAAGAATTCTCCTATCCTCCCCCTTATTTTGAGGGATAAAAGAGTTCATTTTGAGGGGACAAATCTATGTTTGTGGACTTAATTTTGGATTTCTTCCCCCGGTCTACAACTCAACCCATAACGCGAAAATTAGATTTCTTGAACAGCTAGATCCTTACATCGTTAGGCCATGACTCCTTCATGAACATTGTCTATCTTAGCCCCCTAAAGTTTATGGAATCATCAATTTTGGATGAGAAGGGTTATAGGAAGAAAATTGAAACTTGCCCCAATTCTTACTCGAAAATGAATTTCTAAAATTGGGCACTCTCTAGGACATACTGGTCTTTGAGCTCTTCTATGAAAATGTTCCTTGGAGGTTCAAAAATCCAATCGGATGGATGAGAAGTGACGATTCGCATGTAGCCATGAATTATAAATTCAAGCTTCCTCAAGCGCCTTTAATGGCGGATTGAGTTGGGTACATAGGTTAGGTGCATTTTTTGTACTCGGTTCTTTTACGATACTTGCTGGTAATCTTCTTTAGAACGTGTAGAAACAAGTTTGTATGAAAATTGTGGACTATAGCTTTCAGATTTAGAAGAAATCCAAGAAAGGGGATAAGACAACCCTAATCTTCAACCCAACGATCTAAGCTTTTGTTGAAGCAAAAACCCTTTAATCAAAGAAATTAACACTTTCTCATACAAAATTCGTATCAACCGAGAGATGGCTAGAATTAGATTACCTCTTAAGATCAAAGATATTTGGAGCGTTGTTCTAAATTGAGTCACTCCACAATAGAACTTGATCAAGACATGATTGAATGGCTCAGATGCAATCTACCACAAGAATTGCATGAAACTTAAAAAAGGACAAAATGATGCTCAAATTTCCAAGGGTGAAAGTTGTTAGGATCGATACCAGTTGTTAGGATCGCACAACAACGCACACGCTCGATCTAGATGAACACAAAGAGAAGGATAGAGAGAAGTTGCAAGGAGAACTCTGGCTAAAAGGATTTTTTATTGATGACTTCAGGCATGTACAACAAGAGAGTACAGAGAATAGAAAAGTACATTTAAGAGCTTTACTGGACGGGATATATATATGGTTCAGTCTACTAAATATAGCTTTACCAGATTTAACCATCTACTATATATAGCTATGTACCATATATAGCTTTACCGGATATAGCCATTGACCAAGCTATAAATACAGGGAGCAGACTCCATAACTCAACAA